>NW_004524726.1:1626086-1627486 GCF_000260255.1 Octodon degus
AGTTCCGAAATTATTTCTGATCTGATTTCTTCTATACCTTTCTGCAGTTGATTCTTTACTGTCAACGCTATTATTTCAGACATATCTGGTGTGTGATTTCCAGTTTTCTCAGTGCTAGTGTCTTGTGCATTTGTACTGAGTGGACTCGGGGCCTGAGACTGCATTTTGTTCCTTCTCTTTGTCATTTTGTACACCACTGTCTTCTGACCTTTGGTGTAGAGCTTAGAGTTATTACCTTAACACCAGGTCCGGATCTATGAAGTTCAGATTACTCCAGTTGGGTGTTGTTTGGTTCTGGGTGTGTGCTCCACTTGCCTCTAGCCTCTTTGCAGGGAGTTCTGCTGGGTCAAATGAGGATCCAGTGGGCCCCGGATCATCTCACTCACTTGCTGGGCCTGCGCTCTGGGTCTGTGCAGGATCCCACGGCCCGGTGGTCTCACTTGCTCACTGGGCCTGCGCTCTGGGTCTATTCAGGATCCAGAAGGCCCTGGGTCGTCTCACTCACTCGCTGGGCCTGCGCTCTGGGTCTGTTCAAGATCCCGCCGGTCCCCAGGTCGTCTCTTATTTGTCATTTTTTAAAGATGTAGACAGAATGAATTTTAGAAAAGTATTTCTGAAATGAATACATAACAAGATAAATAGATTGCACATTTTAAAAAATTATTCGCAAATGAATATAACAATAAAAATTATCTAAAGTAAACATGTAGAAGAAAGAAGTTACAGATCAGTCATATAATAGTTCACTTTGTGACAAAAGTCAAGAAACTTATATTCATATAATCAGAATTCTCAAAGTAGAAGGGAGTAGGCATAAGTATTTAAAGATTTAAAATTTCTCTATTTAGTTAAAATTATAGCACCACATTTCCAAGAAAAGAGAACATTTTGCACAAGAAATAGGAATAAAGTCATACCAGGATACACAAAAATGAAATTGTCCAAAACTAATAGTAAAGAATAAAATAATAAAGCATATACATAAAAAATAATATTATTATGGAAGAACAAAATTAAATAGCATCTTATTCCACATTAGAAAAAAGAAAAGAGTAAGTGGGTAAGAAACTAGAATTATTTATTCAAAAGGCCAAAAAAATAAAAATAAAAAATCTGTGTTTACTCAATTTTATGCTTGGGAAAGATACCTTTAAAAACTAAAAGTAAAATATTTTCCAGTTATACTAACTCAAAATATTCTAATACCTCCAGACATAACATATAGAAAATAACAAAGACCATAATCCAGAAGCAAGAGAAGTTGTATGGTCCTGGATAAAGAATAAAGTGCTCTCAAAATGGTAGTTATGCAGGACTATGTAAACTATAGTTATATTAGATGACCCATTTAAAAAGACATTAAAGATTTCCACAAAACAGTATCAATCTTATGTCAGGTT
>NW_004524726.1:1627586-1636097 GCF_000260255.1 Octodon degus
AATATTAAGCACCTTATCTCTTAGAGATTATATTTATAGTTAGTTGTGTATAGCACAGGTGAAATAAATAAGGGTTAGAGAAAGATTATTAATGAAAGTACTGCATGGAGCTTTCAGGTAGTAGAGAAGATTTGAAAAAGTTAAAATTTCTGATATCAAACAGGAGAAAATCAGATTTGATAATCTCAAACTTGCTAAACAATTGGGATACTTTTCTAAATGCATAACATATATTAATGGAGAATTTTTAGTAAAAGACTTTCAAAAGAACAAAATTCAGTCTCTATTGTTGGTAGAAACTGTTGATCTCTTTGTGAACAGTATACTTTAGAGATGCAAAAATAGGAAGCAGATATTTATAACTCATATCTTTTTAATTATTTTATGTATTTAGTACAGGGTCTACAAGGTTCACTACACAGACTGGGCTTGTGGTGATCCTTCCTGATTTTCAGCCTCCTCAGCACTGGGATTACAGGTGGGCACCACCATGCCCAGTCTCAGCTGTTGTCTCAGCACATTCCAAGGATTGTTGAACTGATGCTCCTTCCTACTGAGGACTCTATGCTGTAATTCACTGAAGGAGCTGTTTAGACACTTGCACTTTTCAACTGGATCTTTAGAAACATAATAACGGACTAAATACTTTACAGTTATTTCTCTTATGCTTTGGTTCTGCTAGTCTGTCCCAATCTAAAATCATATCAAGTTAAGATGAAAGTGCAAAAGTTTATATTTACGGTCCATCTATATTCTAAGAAAAAATACTAAAATAAGAAAAGTTTCTTTTAAAGCTTGATAGTTCTTTTTTTATTTTTTATTTTTTTATGTTTTTAATTTTTTTTGGAGAACTGGGGATTGAACTCAGGCCCTTGTGCTTGCCAGAGAACCACTTATTCCACTGAGCCATCTCATTAAACAGCAAGACAGACCTGCTTCTTTAAAAAATTGGGGTGATCTATGTAGGTACTCCCTTTGTTCAATCACTTTATTAATTCTGGAAGGAGAAATAATAAAATAGCAACCTTAGTTCAACTTTGCCTCTGATCTTTTACAAGCAATACAACTGAAAATACTGCATTAAACAATCTTTAACTCTTTTTATCTTAATTTTATTCAACATGTGCATCATAAAATATTAACAAAGATTAGCAGTAATTTTTCAGTGTTCCAGCACAGGTGAGATATATATAATCAATGGTTCATTGAAAGACACAAGATATATTTAAGTAAAAATATCATATTAAGTAACAGTGCCATTAACCTCTCTCAAAATACTCACTGCAAACACACATTTCTCATTGCTTTTGCACTTTCTGAAGAAGTTTTAGAAGTTATCTTTCATGAGTGTCCTTTGTGTGTGTATGTGTGTGTGTGTGTGTGTGTGTGTGTGTATTATGTTTTTGCTTTTTAAAAATTTTTAAAGTGAATAGGTAGTTGTTAAAAGACATTAGAGGGCCTGGGGAGATAGCTCAGTAGAATAAGTGCTTGCCTGGCAAGCACAGGGTCCTGAGTTCAATTCCAGATACTGCAAAAACAAAACAAAACAAAACAAAACAAAACAAAACAAAACAAAACAAAAAAGCATTAGAAATGATACAGAATTTCATTAAACAAGTTAATAGGAATTTAGCTGTGATTGTTATATGGCATAGTATCGTCTTCAAATTGGTTTCTTAGATTACCAGATAAAAGTATAAAATATTGGGTAAAAATGATGTAAGAAATTAAAAACGAAAAAAAAATTGTAAGCATTAGCTGTTCTTTTCAATACACCAGCAGAAATAAGCAGTTATCCAAGCTATCCTATAAATATATATGTATATATATTTCTCCCCCCTTCTTTAATTCTCTTGTCCTTTTCTTCATCTCACTTTTTCCTTCCCTTTCAGCAGATTCTTTCCCTTTCCCAGTACGGACTATGCCTTTCAGATTTTATTTTTTCTTTTAGGTCCTTACACATGAATGTTGTGAAAAAGTGTGATAAAAAATATTGTTCGTCTGAGAAAAGTAGCAGGTAATGCTTATTTTTTTTCTCTTCTTAATCTCTTATAACTTTTATTGCCAATTCTTCATGCATATATCTGACAATGTAAACAACTATTTTGAAGACAGCACCATGCAATACAGCAAGCACTGTTGAATTCATATGCTTTTGCTTAGTGAAATTCTGCATTGTTTGAAATTTTCGTTATCATTATTTTCTATTCTCTATTTCGTTTTTAATTTCTTACAACATTTTTACCCAATATTTTATACTTTTATCTGGTAATGTAAGAAACCAATTTATTAAAAATAAAAAAAAATGAGGGAAAGCAAAAACATTAAAATATATGAATAGAAAAATATGTTGTGGATGCTGCTGCTGAGTGGTGGCCAACATAAAGAGAAACAGGCTCATAGAAGCGCTTTGCTGTGCTCGTATCCCCTATGCAGTGGGTGTAGCACCAGCCAACTTGTGCCTCTTCTCCAGGGTCAGAATGAGCAGGAGATGCAAACATTTGGAATTGATTCAGGATGTCAGAGAAGCTAAAGACACACCAGAGGACTTGGAGAACTGATTAAGAAAGTGACAAGAGAGATGGACAAATGCATTCAAAGTGAGAAAGAGCATTTCAAAGAGGATTAATGATAATATATTTTGGCAGTTTTATATATGATATATATATATATATATATGTCATATGCATATATATGTTATTTAATGTTACATGTGCATATGTTACTAAATTATGAATTTAAATTAAATATATACTATAGTCTCCTAATCAGTGTCAGGCTACATTAAGCCAGTGCTGTGACAACACTCAATATAGGCTAGACAATAAATTATGCTTAGTTATTTAATTATTCCCATGAAATGTCACTATCTAGCCCTCCAGAATAATTATTTTTATAAAGTCTTTCTTACTTGGGCTCAAAAGAATGACCTTAATCATTTTCATCTTGGTTAGTCTTCCCATTTTAACATTTACTACTAGGTCTGTTAAAAATAATAGATGGCAACGATAGTCAGGTTCCTCCTGCACCTTAAGGCAGCAAGTCATAGGCAACCTTGAACCCTTTCGACGGACCTGGCTTCTTCAGCTCTCTTCCTTCTCTTGAGTACTCAGCTGTCACCTCTTCTTTGGGGTGCTCTCTCCTTTCTACACTTCACTATAGCGCATCCATGTGTTAAGTGTTTCCATGTCAAACACAATGAGCTACATTTTTATCTACATTTTACTTTACAATAGTTTCACTTCTACAAAAAAAATTGAAAGGCAAAACTGTGACTTTCACAATATTAAGCAACAAAAATATGTACCTTGATATATAATGACTTTATGAAAATGTATTGATCTCAGTTCTTTTTGAGCAAAATACACATGTAGAACACACAGTTAAGTAAATTAAGTGGTCACTTTGAAAGTGTTGATAAAGAAAACAAATGAATACATCTAGAAAATATCTCCTTGTAACCAATGTGTCATTCTTCCCTCAGGGCAAAATTCTGTCATTGTTTTAGGCCCTAAATTTCCTTTAACCTAAAAAAATTATTAGCAATTCATTTAGGAAATGTAAGGTAACTTTCAGCATTTAATATTCATAGAAAGATTAAGGCAGTATTTAGTGCTTTTTAAAAAAAATTTTTATATTGAAGAGTAAAAGCAAATAGAAACAAAGACAGAGCAATATGTGCATTACAGATTTTCAAAACAAATAACAAATAACAATGGTTGTAATATTACCCATTTTATTGTCAAATCTATTGCTCAGATTAACAAAGATAGTTATGTAATTTGGACAAATAATTGAACATTAATGATTGCTTTCAATAAACTTTAATTAGTTTTTCTTGTTCATGTATACAGCAGCACAATTTGTCATAGTCAAATCTTGGAAACAACCAAAATGTCATCACCTGAGGAATGGATGAAAAAGATGTGGCATTTTTATACAAGTACTGCTCGGCTACAAAGAAAGAAAGAATCATTTGAGGCCTTTATACATAAGTGGACGCAACTACAATTATACTCTTAAGTGAAATAAATCAGATAATAAGGATATGCTGTACTTTTTATTTTCCTTATTCTTGTTGTTTTCTTCTTATACTGAAGGGATTAAGAAGTCAAACTGCTCAACAATATGATACAAAGTGAAATGTGAAATAATTTAGGAGGAAAGATTAAAATGTCATTGATTTGTATTTTAGATTCAAGAGTGTTGAAGATATGTATTATTTACGGTTAAGATTGTTCTAGTTTAATATATTATAGACAGATACAACTTTTTTCCTCAACAAAATAAAACTAGTCTTATCATGAAACTCTTTATCAAAATCTTGAAAAAAAATTGAAACATATATTCATTCTATTGGAATATTTATGAAGAAAATTGCCACCAAGTTTAAAACGATTGGGTGATATTTTTCACCAGTGTCATTTTGGTGAACAAGAGTGAGAATGGGAGAAGACAAAGTGATTGAAAAACATTTTACATCACATAATTTTTAGGAGGAAGATGATTTAATGAACTTTGGATTGGAAATATCGAGAAGTTAGAAGAAAACAACATATTGAAAGGATTCCCATATCTAATGCAAACATTTTCTAAGTTTATAGATACTCAGTATTGCCTGACAATTTTCATTCTCAATGACATGAAAACCACTGACAAGCTCAGCATGAATTTACCAAATCAAGAGACCCCAGTATAAATGACTTCTACTTCCTGAACCAAGCACAAACACTTCCGAAAATATTGAATCATATATTCCCATTTAAGTAGCAGTTAACTTCTATTCAGTGTGTCCACTCACACAATGGACCAATTAGTTGAAATATAATTCTATTTCTGTCAAAGGAAATGCAGAGCAGAAATGACCTCTTCTTTTCTTAATATTTTAATTCCAAATGTTTTTCCCACTTCCAGATTTGAGACTATTCTAAGCTAGTGAAAGTTTTAAAAAGAAAATTCTTATAAAAAATTAAGCTTTTTGACCTTCAATCAGAGAGCTTTATTTCCAGATAAGTCTTCTTAAAATATCAGAATTACTTTGAACAAGGATTTTGATTGAATATTTTATAATGTATTACCAGTTCCATATTTGGATATAATTCTCATTCATTTCTGAACTTGTTTAGCTTCCTCACATGTGTATAGGTCCTCCAGATCATAAAATCAATATGTTCTTGATGAATACAACAATGAACAAAATTTCTTTGTGATGGCATGCTATTAAAAATTTACAAATCTGCTCCAAAGCATCAGCAGAAATGGCAAAACCTCTTGCTATAGATAGCAGCTTTTCAAATGCCACATCTCCCATTTCTGTCTCCCACTCTTGAATGAATAAGCTCTGGCCAGAATTTTGTCTTTACCACCCCACCTATGTGACCCTCTCAAGGATGCAGGAAGCTCCTACCAGGGCCAAACCTTAGTCCTCTTTGTATTTGAGTAATTATCCATATATGAACTAGAATTTGAACCAGGGTCAAATGTCCAAATACTTGCTATGGTCGACATTTTCCATTAGATATAAGAAATTACGAACTTCATATACCTAAAGCTACTTTTGTACTCCCTCCTAACATCTTCTTATCATGCTTATTTTATCCTAAATTAGGTAACGATGACCACACTCTTCCTATTCATCACGGAAATATTTTGTCATTTTCTACTCTTCCCATTGTCCTACATCAGTCATCAAAAATATGTTACTATTTTTAAAAAATCTGAATTTTAGGGGCTGGGGAGATGGCTCAGTGTAATAAGTGCTTCCTGGCAAGTGTAAAGGCCTGAGTTCAATCCCTGGTTCCTCAAAAAAACAAAAACAAAAATATCTGAAATTTAATGCTTCCTACCCATTTAAAGTATTTCCTGGTTCAAATTTAATTTCATGTGTTCATTCATGGAACACCTCAGCAGGGCTTCATCCACACCAACTTTCATTTTGTGGCTTCTTCTTCTTTCTTTCTTTCTTTCTTTCTTCTTCTTCTTCTTCTTCTTCTTCTTCTTCTTCTTCTTCTTCTTCTTCTTCTTCTTCTTCAGTAGTGGGGATTGAACTCAGGACTTTGTGCTTGCCAGGCATGTACCTATTTTGCTGAGCTGTCTCCCCAGCTCTTTTTTTTTTTTTATTCTGTTCTGTTCTGTTCTAGTAACAGACAACAAAATCAGGACCTGCGCACTCTAGACAGGCACTTATGCCACTGAGCTATCTCCCCAGCTCAAATGTCATTACAGGAAAGCAGAGGGTGATGCTGTGACAAATCTGAACACCGATATGCAATGATATACCTGTAAAAAAATAATTTGTTTTTGTGGTACCAGGGATTGAACTCAGAACCTTGTGCTTGCCAGGCAGGTGCTCAAGCTGCTGAGCTATATCTTTGGCCCTGTGTAGAGAAATAAGAAACCAGTGCTGCTGTCCTGGCTGTGCGCCCATAAGCAGCCATGTAAATGAAGACATTGGATGGTGTTCATGTGGTCCAACAGTCAGCTAAGCCCGCAGAAAATACTGCCAAGCAACTCACAGGGATGTGAGATACAGTTCATTGTTTCCATGTAGCCCACAATTTAGTGTGAATATTTTAGTACACAATGACATAGAAAATTATTTCATTTCAAAAACTCAACACCAATTTATTAGATTTCTTTGCACATTCTGAAAGTGTGATATCTTTTGGTGACTTCTCCATACTCAAATAGTAGATGAGAGAATAGAACAATTTTAATCATGAGGGAACCATATCCAAATGTAACATCTTTCTTTTGTCCATTTTTTTTCACCAAAAATTGATCAACAAGCTTACACAAATACTAAGCTCAGCAATTTATTCTATTTCTATTTCCTATTTTTCTATTACTATTTTCTTTAGTCAAGAAAAGAAATACACACAATAACAATATTGCATTATCATTATAAAATGTGGTTTGAGAATATTTACAATGTTTGGTGGCATCAAGAAGGAGGAATATCGATGGAAAAAGCTTAATTAATTTGAAAAAGGTTAAAAGGTGATTAATTTGAAATAAATATTTAGTAGAATGAAGTGAAACTTTGGACATATTTTTTGAATCCAAATGTAATTGCATAGTATATTTTTAAAAGCTATTTGTATGAAGAATTACCTCTTAATAAATAAGCGACTTGATTCTCTGGTAATTTGAGGGAACAAATCATCAATAATCTAAAGCTGAGTTCTTGGGGAAAGTGTGAGGATATTTAACAAACAAATCACAGAGATGCATTGGGAAAGTGCGTAGGTTATTCTTGCTACATAGAATCCTGTCCAAAAAACAACAGAAACAATGAAATCATACAATAACAGTAATATGAACTCTCAATGAGAGAAAAGAACAGTATGATTCATCAAATTTTATTGAACGTTGAATATAGCTTATGTGATTTTAACTCATATCTTATACAGTTTCAGTAATAGTCTGTATTTAAAGATCCTTGAGTTTATCTATTCCATTTCAGCTTCTCACATTCAGATACATTTGTTTCTCCTATACTTATTTCCTCATTCATTCCAAAATATTTCAAATTGGTCTTAAGAATGATCTTCCATTTTATTTGGATTCCAAATCAATAACCTTTATTTCTTATTATGTTTTTTCCTCCTCCTGCAGATCATAAAAATATCCTAGCATTTCCCTCTTGTACTCTCATTAGGTATAAATATTTCAGCATTAATTTTATCCCCAATGTATGCATGAAGTTTCTCTATTGGTATATAAACTATCAATAACATTTTACACTCATACCACCTCCTCCATTGTTTTTATTCCATGGCTAACATGCTGAGAACCATGTGCTACAGGGCACATTAGGGGTGTGCAACATTGTTGAGGAACACAAAAGTATAAATGTTATTTACTTTTGTATATATTTCTCCCTTCTCTGCATGGTGGTGGAAAATATGTTTATTGCAAAAGAATAGTTCTAACTTCTTATTCTAATTTATAAGGTGAATAAATTTCTCTGTTGAAAGATAGTACCAATCCCGGTCTCCTTAACAATTTGAAATACAAATATCTCTAAGTTCAATCTTCATAGAAGTGTCTGCTTATTAAACCAGTCATAAATTATATTGCAAGACTTACAATTTGAATTCTAGTCCCAAGTTTCAATGACCATGACTCAGGAAATCCTAACATTGCAATGAAGAAAGGCATCCACTTATAAACATACATATATCTATACGTGCACACACACAGTGTGCATTTCCACAACTAAATTGTAGTCATAAAAAGAAAGTATCTATTATTTTAGTAATCCTTAATTTTCCACTGCTATCTCTATGTCATTATTTTACTGCCTAAAAACAATGTTTCTTTGAGTTTCCTATTAAGTATTTCCTCCCTCAAGTTATTTTGTCTCATTAAAAATACCTAATATAGGGGCTGGTGAGATGGCTCAGTGGTCTAAAGCACCTACTTAGAACAAGCTTAGCAAAGCACAGGGACTGCGGTTCAATCCCTCAGCACCACATGCCAGCCAGCCCCGCCCCCTGGTGGGCTGAG
>NW_004524726.1:1636197-1640209 GCF_000260255.1 Octodon degus
AAAAATTAAATTTAAACAATATTCAGAAAACTGTAATTAATTAAAAACTAAATTAAGTAATTAAAGATAATATTCAAAAATTAAAATGGAATTGTGAGTCCAAATAAGAGGCCAGAATGTAGTGGGGGCCTGCTGATTAGCTCAGTTGTTTAAGTAACTGTTTATGCAAATGCAGTCAGGCACAGGATACCGCGGTTCAATCCCCAGCTGGACTTGCCTTACCAGACTGGCCCTTAAGGCAGCCTGAGCCAGCCAACCCCCCAAAAAAAATCTTAAATCCTTCTCAGGATTTATAATCCTATCATATGTACAAATCTGTGATACTCACACAGTATTTGATTAGGTTAATATAGACAAACATATCAACTAAGAAGAAGTTTTCATGATAATAAAGAATTACTAAGAGTAAAACACAAAAATACTGGAGTGTAAAATATATGACCAACACTTCTAACAGTTTGGGGATAGGATATCACACAAAGTTCTAGTATGTGGTGGACATGAACAGTGTGCATGACGCTTACTGATGGCCAGGTGTCACTGATGGGACTAGGCCACTGCTACTTCCTTGATATCCAACCTGTAGACCTAGACAGAATCATGACCCATAGGGTGCAGGAGAAGTCCATTTGTATAGTATGCTGATGGAAATATTTTGCTGCTGTACACAAATGAATATTTGAAAGACTGATGCTGTATATCATTTTTTCTCCTGTGTTTGTTTGCCCTATTTTGTGGGTTCTTTCCATTCTCATTCATGGAGTTGTCATTTTGATCCCTCTGTAAAATATCTTTTAGTTGTGTAGGGTTGGTTTTGTTGTCATGAAATTCTTTAGTTCTTTCTCAGGAAAGTAATTCATTTTGCCATTAAACTTGAAAGACAGTTTTACAGTATATATCAATATGGGTTGGAATTTCTTTTCTAGCAAGACTAGAAGTTCTTTATGTTCTTCTTGACTTGATGGTTTGTGAAGAGAAATCTGCCATTATTCTGATGGGTTTTCCTTTAAATGTGATCCCTTTCTTTTCTCTAGCAGCTTTTACTATTCTGTTCCTGTGCTGAATTTCTGAGATCTTGATTATTATATGTCTGGGTGTGGGCTTAATTGGGTTAATGTTATTTGGTGTTCTATATGCTTTGGTTACCTGAATGTCAGATTGTTAACCCATATTTAGGAAGTATTCTGCTATTACTTCTGCACATATTCTTTTTCTATCAAGTGTATTCACACTTTCTTTTTCATTGATGCCTATTAGTCTTATGTTTTTCATCTTTGCATCGTCTTGAAGATGTTGAACTATTTTTTCCTGCCTCCTAGTTGTTTTTAAGAGATATTTTCTTACCTTTTCACTAATGGCAATTCAAACCTTCAAGGTCTGAAAATCTATTTTCAGTTTCATTTAAACAGTTTTGCCAGCTTGTGACTGAGGTTTTAATTTTCTGTATATCACTTTGAATCTGCTTCATGAATCCTATTTCTTTCCTATATTTCTTATTCAAGGATTCCATCATTTTTCTATTCTCCTCTATCTTTTTATCAGTGTCTTCTTTAGAAGTACTTAGTACTTCTTTCATTATAGTTATTTCTTTTTTAACTTCAGAAATGATTTCTGATCTGGTTTCCTCTATACCTTTCTACAGTTGTTTCTTTACTTCAGACACTATTTGAAAGATTTCAGGTGTGTGATTTCCAATTTCTTCTATGCTACTGTCTCCTGCATTTGTTCTGGGTTGGCTTGGGGCCAGAGACGCATTTTGCTCCTTCTCTTTGTAATTTTGTATGGCACTGTCTTCTGACCTTTGATGTAGAGCTTTGGTAGAGTTATAACCTTAGCATCACATCCAGATCTACCAAGTTCAAATTCCTCCTGGTCAGTGTGGCTTGGGTTCAGCTGCTGTGCTCCACTTCTTCCTGCTGCTGCCTTTGGAAGTGAATCACTGTGCAACTCTGGCAAGATGCTTTCCTCTGGGATCAGGTGGCTGTGTCTTTCCTCCAGCCTCTCTGTAGGGAGTTCTGCCACAGGGTTCCACACCAGGCTACAGGGCCTGAACACTGGCTGGAGTGAGGATAGTGTGGGCCCCCATTGGCTGGGCCAGGGTTCTGGCTACAGACAGGGTGCAGAGGGCCCTCGGTGGTCCCACTCACACACCGGGCCTGCGTGCTGACTGGATTCAAATATTCCATTATCATAGATGGTTAGAAAAAGTAGGGCCTGGGAATATAGCTCAATGACATAAGCACTTGCCTGGCAAGTGCAAGATCCTGAGTTTGATCCCCAGTACTCCCAACATCATCACCTTCTTACATGTGTCCTTACTCATGTATGACTTGACCAGGTTGAAGGCCATGGTGAACAGGCTGGGGGCTAAAACAGGCCCAGAGATGCTCCTTTGGACAGTTGACTGCAAAAGCAGAGTCTCCTTGGGTCTCAGGTACCTGCCCCGTCGACTCCACACCCCATACTGACCTGGCTGGTGCACTCACCTCTCACCACAATAAATGCTTCAGGAACTCAGGGTAATTTGCCTCTAGTCAATAATAGAAACTATTAACATTATTAAAACTCTGTATATATGCAAAATATATAAATGATACTTCCATGCATTTACTGTACATTTATGTAGTATTCCTATTAAGTGGAGAACTATCTAGTAATTGGAGTATAATCTAGTAATCTATTAGAGTACACACAGTTAAACATCAAAGCTTGTAAATAATTTAACTGCTAACATAATTTTAATGGTTTATATTTCAAAATTTGAAGCAGTATTTTTGAAAATATTTTAGGCTAGCTCTAAGTTTCCTGCCCTACCAAATATTGGAAAAGCAACATGAAAATTTTTCTCACTTATTTCTACATATCTCCAAAACTTGATTATATTCTGCTTTTTTCCCCTGTATTTTAGGGAAGGGTCTACAGGGTGTTCTGGGTCTCATTACTAGATTGGACTTGTAGTGATTCTCCTGATATCAGTCTCCCAAGTGCTGGGATTACAGGCATGTGCCACCACTACATCTTGTTTATTTTATTTTAAAAAGTAAGAACAAATTGGAAAAACAAAGACATAAACAGAGTGACCTAAACAATATATATGGTACAGAATTTCAAAACAAGAATAGAAGGGGAACTACCACTCGGGCCACCCTCCTGTCCTCTTGGACAGGAGCTTTCTTTCTCTCAATAAATGTATTCTGCTCATAACCTCCGTTTGTTCCTAAAATTCATTCTTCAGTTTCAGAGAACACAAACTCGTGCAGGTCAGGTCCAGAGACTGTTTTCCTCTATGTCATTTGGAGGTTCCCTATATGGTTTGGAGGTCACCCACCTGAGACCAGTTTTTCTCCCTGTATCATTTTGGAGGTCCCACCGAGATTATTGGACAGAGGTATGAGTTTGCTTTTCTTTCATAAATTCTGAATTGGGACCTGCTTAAGTAACAAATTTATGTTTCAAATGTTAATATGTCTTTGCCCATTGCTCACAATTGTTCATGCTTTGCCTCATGCAGTTTTGCTTCACATAGTACTGTTAAAATTGCTTACAATTGCTTCTGTTTTTCTCTTATATTGTTGGTAAAATGTTGGTCAAAATGTTGTCGGTAAATCTTAAGTTAAAATGTGGAAATGTTATGAGTTCATGATATTTCACTAGTGGGATATTTTATGACTGTTGTGTATTCGTATATGTTGTGTTTGAACTGTTGCTCAATGTACTGGTATTCCTTGCTTGAATTTAGACAATAGCACTAGAAAGAGTAACATTGTTAGCCTCCTAGTGGATTTTATGTAAACTTTTGTAAAATGGGACATTTAGCCAGCTCAGACTTACAAAATACACATGCCTGTATATGAACCACGGGACTCCTTTTGCCAGTTAAATGACATTAGGTCGACAACCGTTCTTAAAGACTTGGAGGGGGCTGGAGAGATGGCTCAGTGGTCTAAAGCACCTACTTAGAACAAGCTTGGCAAGGCATCAGGGACCGCAGTTCAATCCCCCAGCACCACAT
>NW_004524726.1:1640309-1641210 GCF_000260255.1 Octodon degus
GGGCTGAGCTGGCCACACACACACACACACACACACAAATAATAAAATAAAATAACATATAAAAAATACCTAATATATCTTCACTCTTTCTTTTCTTTTCAAAAATTGGGCACTCTATCTGCAATAAACATCTCTAACCAAGTCTTCAAACAATCCTATATTATCTCAATATATATAGGTATTGCATACACAACCACTAAATACATTGCTTTGTAACTTGTTATGTATGGAATCTTTCTCTGTAACTGCATTTTACCTCGATTCTGTTGCCTATTGATATGCATACTTCCAAGAACTTATCATCTAAACTTTTGTTATTTCCATAGTAATTAATTTTTATGACTTCAAATGCTTATCTTAAATACTTATCTCGAGCCTGTTTTATAGATCAGCAGAGGGATAGTCAACTGCCAAGTTTGAAGAAATAACACTCACCCATTCAGAAAACTATTGTTTGTTTTTAGGATATGAAAGTGGCTTTCTGGCATACTGGGTAAGATGGCAGTCTTTAAATCGGACAATAAAATTAATTAAATAAAAGCATACGGTAGCAACTGATTGCTGCGAACAGTGTCTATAAATTTAGAGGCATATTATTCCTAGGTAGGCCTCCAAGAGAAAAGGTAACCTGGCTAATTCCTTGATTTTCACCTGTAAGACTCAGAAAAACAGACCTAGCAATTCTAAAGTTTGTAGAAACTAACTTAATGATTTTTAAGAATCCAACAAGTTTGTGATAATTTCTTTGCAAAATATGAAAATATTTAAAGTGTATCTTCTGTTATAATTTTATATTTATTCACATATTTTTTTCTTTTCAAAGTTTTATTGATAAACATATAGCAATGAGACACTTTCAAATCAAATCGAAAGTACAGTTTCAACAAATAATACACTGCAT
>NW_004524726.1:1647750-1655088 GCF_000260255.1 Octodon degus
ATATAAAATAAAATAAAATGGTAATTAAAAAATAAAATAAAATAAAATAAAATGGTAGTTTATAAAATTACCACAAATTCTAATTTTTGCAGTTTCTGAATTTAGGTAATATTCTCAGAAACACAGACATATCCTCTAATGTATCATTTAAACAATGAGATAAGACTTTATTACACTAAAAATAGTAATATTTAGAATAATCAAATCTAAACAAACTAACAAGGATGAACACAAAATATTCACAAAAAAACCCTGAAATCCTACACTTACATGTATGGTGGACTTCTCCCAAGGACACAAGAATGAATAAATGACTAAAAATTTAGAGGAGAGATTCAAAGCTTAGTATCATTTTATTCATTCAACTGCTACAAATGCTTATAGCAAGCATAATATAGCAGCATGATTGGATCAGACATAGACATAACCAACCCAAGAAAGTGGGTCACTAACTCATAAAACTACCTTTTGATTAGTTGCAAAGTATTTCACCACTTGCTTCCTTTACCCAGTTTCCTTGTGAGCTACTACCTCTCCCTTTTCAGTAGGCAAATCTTAGTAATTCAGTCTTCATATGAACTTGAATTTCTGAGAACAACAATAGGTTACAGTCGGGATTGTTTTAATTACAGGCAAATTCAGTCACTGCTTTTTGTGCTGCAGCAGAAATTCATCCCTATTTTACTGTACGCTCAGAGAAAGTCTGACCCATCGTGTGACTGCCAAAGGCCTGGAGAAGTTTGTGATCTCGTCATAATCATCTGCTCGGTACAATTGATACACAGAATGATGCAATGATACATTAGGGTTTTGATTGTGAAAAATTGTGTCAACTTGAATAAGAATAGCCCCCAAACTGGGGCAGCCAGGTTCTGGGCGTGTCAGGGAGGACTCACTGAAAATAGAAGACCCTCCGTGGGGAGGCTTTTACCTGAAGAGCATCCAAAGGAGACCTGGAAGGAAGGCTCGCTTCTGCATCCTTCGGTGAGTTCCAGCTTCACCTTGACATCATCTCTTGGCTTCCAGTGCAGGCTATTCAGCCTCCTGAAACGATTTGCACAGGACACTGCAGTGAGCTCCTGGCCTTTGATCAGATTCTTTGAATCTCAGGTGAGCAGGCTGGCCTTCTGCACTGTTTGGCACCAGAATATATCAAATGGTTATGTGCAGCCACTGAAAGATAACCTTCTGAATTCTTATAAACGTGTATGCCTTGCATTAAATCTGCTTCAGTAGTAAGCAATGACTGATATAGGCATTCACTCTGTTGTGCTTACCACAAACACCATTCTGCTCCATACCACTTTTTCTCCATAATAAATGTAGGCTCAGCTTATTTAAATCTTCCGTTTTACATCTTTCCTTGAATTTATTCTTTATTTCCTAAAAGCATCATTATTTATTCACTATGTATTTTAATCTTCCTTTATTTTCATAGGTATATGAGTTAATCTTGCTTAAATGTATAGAAGAAGTTATTTCTTTGTTCTCAGCCTTTCTGTTTATTCCTAAGTGTCTCTGTTTAAACTGCCCACTATCTTTGTTAGACTCCCTCATGTCTCTACAAACTACAAGACTATTCTTTCTGTTGTTTGTGATGTGTATATATGCAAATGCTGCATACCTGTGTAAAAGGACAGGAGTACTGGGATACAGTTGCCATGTAATACATCAGAGTGGCTTGCAATATAAAGAAGATACTTAAATACCACTAAGCAAAGAGTTGGTTGGCTGAAATTTTAAAAATTATTTTTAATAAATAATTAGATAAAAGAACAGAGGAATAATTCACATCATTAGCATGTTTGTACATCAAAAATACCTGAAATATAAATTTGATTTTCTTTTGTTAAATTGCAGTATGACAAACTGTAATTATTAGAATTTATGTTATCCTTTAAAATTAAATAATATGATAAATTTCAGATTTTAAAATTTTTGATTAATAAGATTATTGTAGGTACAATATATAAAGATATGATCATTGCTCAAAAATAGTATTTTTATCTACTTATCACAAACTTTATTATTGTTTTATGCTTTAGGTAAAGATATATATTATGTGTTTTATTTACTTTAAAATTGAGAGATATGTAATTGTGTATAATGTAATGTATTTCTCCATGTCTCTATCTTCATTCTTCATCAAAAAATATAATAAAGTTTTTCACACACACTATGACAACTTCTCCAGGAAGAATTTGCTGACCCACTTCACAGAGATAGTTGTGTGAGTTTATCTGAGTTTCCACTAATATCACTTATTTTGAATAGACTCTATATTTTCATTAAATATTGTAATTTTCTATCACCAAATTCATGATTTTATGAAGTAGAGACTAACTTTTTTCATTAATTTTAATTTAATAAATGTGTTTTCAATGTAGTAGACTCACAATATATTCTTGGAAACACTTAGAAATCTGTATTTCTTTCAATGTTTTTCCATATTAAAAAGCCCAGGATTTATTTTAAGTACAAAATATTACACAGAATATCACAAAAGATAAATAAGATGCCTTCTGTAGCTACATATTTCTGCAAATTTATAGATATAAAATAATTTATTGACTACATCCTACCACAATATCATAGGATGTTCTTTCATACATAGTCATTAGATTAAGTCATTAAGAATTTTGTATGTTTGTACCTAGACCTGGGTTTTAATTGACTGTTTTACAATTACAAGTAATGTGCAGACTTGCCAAAGTCATGAATATGAAAAATAATAGATGTCTTACAAATTTGGTTTGCAAATTTATGATAAAGAAAATTGCAAGAAACTCAATTACTAAATAGAAAAATCTATTATTTTTATTAATAAACTTTACACTATTTTGTCTCTTTTAGAAGCTAAAAACAAAGTGCTATATCATAAGGAAGAAATCTTGATTTAAAATACATCAATCAAAGTCCCATTTAAAATTTGACTTTTGACTAGCTTCTTCTTTTCTACTGCATCATTAAACTTTAGTGTCTCTAAGCTCATTTCTATGGATTCTTCTTCAGCACTGTTCAATCAATTTTAAAAGAGTCTTGGTTACTTCCTGGGATTTAAATTTTATAGTGTGATGATACACATTTCTATGTTCAGCGTATTTTTGGTACATAAGCCTGATTGACCACTGACATATCTATTTGGATATACACTTCATGTTTATTATGCCTAAAATTGAATTTTTTTTAAATCCTCATCTGATGCTTAAATCTTGTAAAGCTTTCTTTCTTGCCATCTGCTCTGCCAAACTTACACTTTTTCTCTGTTTTTAGAATCACCTACTTTCTTTTGTACCTTTTCCTTTCTCATCAGGAAGTATATTCTCATTAAATTAAATTATGTATTTTTTACTCCAAAATAAATGTCAAATTTGTCCCTTCTACTCTACCTTCATGTCTATGAGCATCCTCTAATCTTTCCTTGCCAGACTGAGAAAAAGTTCCTAGCTGATTATTTAATTACCACTTTACTTTCAGTTCAGTTATCGAAAAACAAAATGGACGTATCTCAAAGTATGAAATAGATTATCTCTTATACCTGAATACAGTGTCTCAGTATCAACAAACAACATGGGGAAAACTTGCCATTTACATAAAGAACAATTAACTTCGTCTTTGACCCTGGACTGTGTGGAAAAACTAAAAATTACTAATTCTGCAAGATAGCTCAAGTACATAAGTACAAACATTAATAATATCAAGCTTTTAAAAGAAGCTATTGCAGGAAATATCAGTGACACAGGGTGTGGCAATGATTTGCTGACTGCGGCACTCTAATGGTAAGCCAGATGAGTGATACTGAACATTATCAGATATTTTATACTATCTACACTAAGGAATGTGATACATGCTATAAAATGTGAAGGCACAGAATGGGATAGTTATTTGCAAATCATACATCTTGGTAACAACATGAATACCTACTTTCATAACAGCAGCAAAAAGAACAAAAAAACTGAAACTGAACAACAAACTTAAATAGGCAAGAAGATATGCAAATAGCCCAAAAGGCCATGCTACTAATCCATGTTAGTAACAAACTATTGCTATTCACAATAGTCACAAATTAATGACACTCAACATCATAAATCATTAAATAAGTGTAAATCCAAAGTCCAATGACATGCCACATCCTTCCTCCTACTTTTAAAATAAGGCAGACGCAGGGGCCAAGGGTTTGATTCCCAGAGTGCCAGGTCAGCCCTGCCCCCAAAACGCACTGAGATGGCGACTGAGATTGGGCAAGGTGGCACGTGCCTGTAACCCCAGATCTTGGGAGGCTGAAAAACAGGAAGGATCATTACAAGTCTGATATGTGCAGTGAGAACCTGTACTAAATACACAAAACAAATTTTAAAAAGGAAAATGATTATTTTTTTCAAAAGTGGAATGCTTGTACAGTCCTGGTGGTAATTTAAAATGGTGGAGCTGCTCTGAAAAACAGTAGCAAAATTGACCAAATATGTAATTGGAAATAACCTTACATGATCCAATCTTTGTATCTCTGTGTATATAACCAAAATAGTTGATTTCAGGGACCTGAAAATAGATTTTTCCAATCTATGTTAGTGGAAAACTATTGCTACTCACAACAGTCACAAAGTGAAAAATAAATGTGAGGGCCTATCCACAAATTGATCGATAAATTTAATATGGTCCATACAAATAATGCAACATTATTCAGACTTAAAAAGGGACAAAACTATAACACATGCTTCTACACAATTGCTCTATAAATACACAACACAAAATGAAACAAGTCATAGGCAGAGAAATTCACATATTTCCATGTTTATGCGATAGCCAAAGTAATACAATTTATTCACCCAGAAAGCAGAATGAATGATGGTTTTTAGGGCCTGGTTTGAGGTAGGAGTGGGGAATTATTGTTATGGGTATGCAATTTTGGGAGATACTTAGTGCTACTGAACTGTTCACTTAGGATCAGATAAAATAGTAATTTTTATGTTAGGTATATGTTCCACAATAAAATAAAATAAATAACTTTAGTGTAAAATTTCTTTGCATCTAAGAAAAATCAAACAAAGTGTAATGGCTTTTCCAATAAGAGCAATATGTTTCACTGTAAAGCTCACAAGACATTTGGCTGGTGACTCATAGCAAGAGCTTGTGTTTAATTGATTATTTACTGGTATTGTTTTTTTTTTTTTTACTTTTTATTCTTTTTACTGATATTGTTATAGTGGAGTTTTTTGAAGTTACACCTCTGTAACTAGAATCTTTCTCCCTCTCTTACTTTGCTAATCTTGATTTCTTCAAATTTACTCAAATTTCCTTCAAATTTCCACATGCCTTCCTTTACATTTTGAATTCTACATACATTCTCACAGCCCACAAATTGTTAATTTTAAAGCATATTCCCTTAACATAAGTCAGTAAATTCCCTAAGAAAGGATTACTCTCATTTTCCCTGCTATGTCCTAGGGTATAAACATAGTATCTAAATGCATGAATCATAGAATAAATGAATTGTGGTTTCAAATGTATAAATAGTAAACTCAGAGGGAATCCAAACTGTGTCTCTTTTATCTTTAAAATGGGAAAAGAAATTAGGTATGTTAATATATGCCTATAATTCAAATAGTTTAGGAGCCTTGATTGCAAGAGGAGGATTGCAAATTACAGCCCAGTCTAGGCAATTTAGCAACTTGTCAAGTTGCCACCTCAAAATACAAATACATACAATTGTAAGAACAATTACAAAAGAGCTGAGGATTAACTGCAAAGACCCTGATTTTAAATCCAAATTTCAATACTGAAAGAGAAAAAAGAAAGAAAGAAAGAAAGAAAGAAAGAAAGAAAGAAAGAAAGAAAGAGAAAGAAAGAAAAAGGGAAAGAAGGAAAGAGTGATAAGGAAAGTAAGAAGGGAGAATGGATGGAGAGAGAGAGAGATAAAGGTATAGCTTTTGGGGCTGAGGTGGTAGCTCAGTAAAATGAGCTTTTACCTGGAAAGTGCAAGTTCCTGAGTTCAATCCCTGGTACCACAAAAAAGTATAGCTTCTATTTAATATAGATAATTGTTTTAAAATATAGGTTTTACATTATAGCTCATAGATATAAAATGCATTAAACTGTGATTTTTCTGGGGGTTAGCACAGGAGTAGATGCTGAAACAAAGATACTGCAATACTTGCTTTGACTCTACTTGTAACATAGTTTGAGGGAGGCATGAGAGGATGTGGGCATAGGCTATTACTATAGGCAGCATTTACTGATAGCCCAGGGACCTGTGAGAGATGATGTAGCTCAGAGAAGTACAATGTGTCAGGTATAGAAAAAATTTATACATGTTGGTGAAAAGAAAAAAAGAAACACTCAACTTCAGATTGCTGTCATTAATTTATTTGTTTGCAGTCAACACCCCAGACTTTTCATCTACACATAGCCAGACTGAACAAGATTAATTCTGAGAAGTATAACAAAACAAATTATTTTGAGTAAGCTGTTGGCAGAAAGATAGATACAAAATAATTTGTGTCTCAGTCACTTTTCTCTCCTTGCTTTTGACAAAATGCCCAACACCCGAAATTAGGAAAGGAAAGAAAGGTGTATCTAGCTCACAGTCAGTGGAGGTTTCAGTTCATGCTCATCTAGCTCCAGGCAGAATGACACAAGGCACAGGGCAGCGACTCATGGCAGTGGAAAGTATCAAAGACCCAAAGGGGGAGCAGAAGCTGCTGCTCCTGAGAGCAAGCCTCTCTCCTGTCCTTATATGACATCCAGGCTATCTGCCCCAGGATGGGTGGAGTACTCATATAATCCCAGCATTGGATTATGAATTAAACACAAACTAAATGTTTGCCCCTGACTGTATGAGGCTTTGGTGGGGCCCATAGAAAAAATCCATAACATTTACCATGAAAGAATCCCAAAAAAGTGTCAATATATAATTATTATAATAATAAATAAAAACAATAATTCTCTCAATATTATTTTAGAGAATACCTAACACATTCTAAACAGGCTGACTAGGTAGAAACAGTAAAATTAAGAAAACTGCTGGTGAAATCTCAGAGGGAGGTAAGGAAACAGTTGCTTATTGATAACTTGCAGAAGAATTTTTGTCACATAAGGCTCAGAAGCTTAGCTGAGGAGAGGAAAAACTGACAAGGGACATTGAGTATTAATTTTTTAATTAATTTTATTGAGAAACAAATAGCAATGAGACGGTTTCAAAACAGGTTAGTAGAACAGTCACAACAATTAACACATTGCATATTTTTGTCTTTGTAGTAGCAGTTTTTCACAGTACAAGATGCAGGCATGATATCCTGTCCAAACACTATTAGTACAAATCTTTCTTCTCATTGAATTATA
>NW_004524726.1:1663923-1684941 GCF_000260255.1 Octodon degus
AAAAATAAAAATAAAAATTTAAAAAAAAAAAAAGACTTGGAGGACAGGTTTCATTGGGATAGACTGGTTCTGATCCCCCTCTGCATGCTAGAGGGAATGTCAGGCCTGCTCTGTTTCAATTTCCTTGCTTTGACTTTATTCCTAATTTTCCTACCTCTTTGTACTTTCCTTTTTAGAGGCATGTAAAATTAGGAAAACTCTGACCATTCCAACTAAGTGAAGCCCTTAGAAAATGAGCGTTTATTAACACCAAAGACAGAGAAGTCATTTTAGAAAAAGGACACATACCCTGTCTCTGGATCATATGAGACAAAGAGGACTATGCCCATCCAGGAGGACACATATAAAAGCCATGTCCCGGCTTAGTGTTCTGGGCAGGTCTCCTTTGGGAGGCTAAACCTGAGACACGTTGGAGAGAACCGACTTCTGGGTAACACCAGAAGGAGCTATCTCCAAAAGCAGCACACTTATGGGACCAAAACACATTTTAGTGAGAGGGAGGATTCAATCTTTTCTCCTAGGTGCATAAGAGATAATTTGTGGACTTTAAAGCCTTTAATGTAAAGTACTAGGTAACCTTGTTCAGGCTTTTAACTGTCCCTTATAGAACTTGGACAGTGTTTACTCTGCCAGCTAGTAAATGCTCTTAGAGCAGCTGCCACTCTTTGAAGCAGAGGAGAGGTTTCCCCAGCTGCTCTTTGGTGAATCCCCATGAAGCCTATGGCTGATGGAATGTTGACCAAAGAAACTGCTGGATTCCTTTCTGGAGACATCTCTGGTTTTGTGAGCCAAAAGAAACCAAGAATGCCTGAGGGGAGAAGGCGCCAAACCCAAAGGTTCCTTGGTGGAAACTGGCTCTTGACCACTGAAAGATCTCCACTTACCTATTGTACTTTCTCTGCTAGTAAAGTAGGACTTCTACCTGAGCTTTTCAGTAAAACTATTGGGTCACTATTTCAGAAATAAGGCTGAGACAGTTTACAATATTGGTTATCAGGGGAAGTTTACATCTGTGCCTTACATGTTAACTATGGAATAAGATTTTTTTGCCAGCTATTTTGTCTTTACCAACATGTAAAACATGATTGCCATATGATAAATATGTTTCACCTGTGAGCTCCAAGGTTAAGTCTTGTTTAGTTGCTAGAAATATTTGCCTAGGTGATCAGATGGAAATCAAGTGTCTGGAGACTGGTTCAGTGCACGGGGCCAAATCTCTCCAGTCAATGGTTCTATCTATCTCTAGAAATGATCTTTGTAGCCTAAGAAGTGCTCACTTCTAACTGACCTTTTATGCCATAGTTAATGTTTCCTTCTGTGGACATTCATGTCACCAGACCAATTTTAACTTACACATATTCAATAAGAGTAAGTAAAGGGTTTGTGAGATGTTTCAGGAGATAGGAATCATGTGCCAGTTCGAGGGTGGATAGGCTGGTGTGATCTTGTCTCCCTTCTCTCCAACAGGAACATCTACCTGCTCTGGAGAGGGCTACTCAGGGATACCTGGGTGGAGGAATCAATTAGAAAGAAGGTGGGGACGCCCAGAAAGGTAATTTCTATTGAATTCCAAGTTATCTCACAGTCAAAGTCTCTTACTCCTGTAGAGTGTGCTTCATCAGGCACCAAAAGACGTTTGATTTACATGTTAAAAAGAGCCGTTTAAATAAAATGAAGAGGAAAGTATCAACTGTGATGCTAGTTTATAACTCAAAAGATGATGTAAAAAGGAAAACGGTAAAAATGTCTGTCTTATGTTTAGATTTGGTTTACATTAAAAAGGTCATTGTTATTTAAGTTTTAAAATGTAGATGTGAGCAACAGAAAAACCAGGGAGTTCAGCCCTGCCCACCTTTGGTAAAAGTAAGGTTTCCCCTTTTTGCCTTTCTAGTCTAGAGGGTGTGGACTTCTAAAACAGCTATAATCCAGGCCTGTACAAGGCCACACCCAATCTTAGCTGGATTTATGCAAGCTCCTCAAGGACAATACCTTTTAAAGAAGTAAATAGGAAATTTGGAACTTCCAGAGTTCATGTGCCTTAGATGACCCTGATAAGTACTTTGATGTCTTTTAGAGGATTTATTCAGACTTATGAACTAGATTGGAGAGATATAATGTTAATCTTAAACCATGCTTTGACTTCTATGAAATGCAGGTAGCCTTATAAGCTGCTATTACATTTGGAGAGGAATATTATATTGTTATAAGGACTCAAAAGATGAACAACCAATGGAATTACCTGTTCCTACTGGAGACCAACCAGTCAGAGCCCTGCTGCTAATAGCCAGGCAGAAAAGTGAAAAAGACATTTCTTTCAAGTGTGTATTCTTCAAGGTCTAAGAACTAGAATCAAGCCTTCAGTTATTAAATGTTAGCTATTTATCAGGAAAAAGAGGAACACCCCTCTGATTTCTTAAAATGTTTAATAGAGGGACTGGTAAAGCATGCTTCGTGAGATGTTAATTCAATAGACAGACAAATTACTCTTATAGATAAGTTCAGGAGCTACAAAAGATAGCTTTTCCTCCAGACAACTCATTTCATACTTTGGTAAAAACTGTTTTAAGTGTCCTGTAATTGGAACTGGGAAAAAACCAGGGAGAGAAAACAAAGAGATCAAAAAATGGCTGTCGTTATTGTGGCCTCAAAACAGACACCCAAAGACTGATGCTCTCGGCTCCAAGAAGAGTTCAACAATGATGACATTTATCTGCTACTGCTGTCAGAAGCCAGGCCATCATAAGAGGAACTGCCTTAAGAGGAGCACAAGCCGTGCCCTGACGCCAAGACAGCCACTAGAAGTGAGACTGCACTCTGAGGAGGAGGCCCCAGAGCTCAGACTCTACTTCCCAGGTGGTCCAGCACGACTAAAGGACCCTGGGCCTGCCTCCTCCCTCTGGCCATACTCTTACCTCCACCTGCTGTCTCCACGGAGGAGCCCTGAGTAATCATGACTATGGGAGGGGAAAAGCCCAGTCTATAGCTAGACATTGATTGGCACAGATCTCTTTGTCCTTCTCCAACTCTGACCTTCCTTCCAGTCATCGTACCTCAATAGAAACAGACTTTAGAAGATATATTGCTTTAGCTGTAACTGAGGTAAGGCAATATATTCAGATTGTTTACTAAACGATAGTCCTGAGACTGATGTTTTACAAATGTAATATATTGTTATTCATGTGTAAGACTTAAAATATTTCACTAGTTAAAACAGGTTCCCAAGGACAGATAACAATCTGTCAGCATAAAAATGTTCTAAAGAAACTGACTTATGCAGTGTCCAATAGCTTTGGGCCTATAGATAGAGCCAGGCATTGTATTTGTGATGTAAAACTCAGAGCCACAGTGTTATTAAAAGGAAAAATCCCTTGGCAGTGCCCTTTGCTTACCATGGGGGCCATATCCAAAACACTAAGTGGGACATTAGTTTAATGTGACTAAATGCTTTGTACTTCATGATGAGTACATAACCCTGGTTGGTTTTTAATATAACTACAGTATTTCGTGCTGATAGTTAATACATTTGTGACCTCTCTAACTAAAGCTAGAGGGACTTACAGCAAACTGTCAAACTCCATGAATAAAGGGGTCTAAAAGCTAGTGAGTTATGATTGCTAGGTCTCAAAACAGTTTGCAAATGTACCTGTTAGCTTGAATATTCATGCTTTGATTATATATGTTCTAATATCTCAGATAATTTATTTCTAGAAGATACCAAAACCCAGGTAACCATACAGGTAAAATCTAAAACCAAGAAGTTATATCTTTCTCAGTGAGCCCCAGATTTCTGACACAAGCTTTAAAAGTTAAAAGGGTTTGCAGGAATAAAGTTGTCTGAGTTGAGATGTTTCATAGCAAAAAGGATACAAAATGGAATTATAGATGAAAAATAAAAATGGGGATACTAGCTAGCCTATAGGAAAGCAGAAATGTCCACAGCTGCTGGAGAAGGAGAAAGTGTTTGATAAAGTCAGAGGAATTTTCAGATTGAGGTGGTCATGTGTCTTCCCTCTCAGTCTGAAAAAACCCATGTTAACTGCCAATATAAGGAGAAATCCTGTTAAACTTTCAATAGATTGCTTATACATATTTGTGAGTAGTTATCCAGGTAGTGGCCCACTTGCAAATGGGAAAATACTGTTTTCCCTATTTCTGGCAATCCATGTGTCCCAAGTAATAATAGAGTAGGTAAAATATAAAAGGCCAGTTTGTTTGAGACAATATACAATGGACATAAAAGATAAAAGGGATTAAACCTCACATTTAAGAGATATTTGCTAGTAGACCTAAAAAAAGTTCTAACTCATCTTTTTCATAATTATCCTGTTGTGATTATTTGACTTGTTTCTTTGGCTTTGTCCTCTCCAGACTCAAAGCTATATGTCTACCAAAGAGAAAAATGCCTGTCATTTATGGAGGGCCTTTAGCTAAAACCTCTAAAGAATATATCTGACTGCCAGTCAACAACTACGACCCCCGTCAGCGTGAAGAAGCCAGAGAGGTCATCGCCCATATTTCCCTTCACGGCAGTTCAGGTTACTTCTTCAGAGGGGGGGATATTGTAGGCAGCCGAGTTAGACAAAAATATTATAGGCAGTCAGACAGGGCCAGGCCCTCAAAGGAGACAGCACACAAGATGAGATGCCTTGCAACTGTGGGAGGGGCTGATGCTCCTGCTGTGAGCCAGACCTAAAGTCCTAAAGGCCAAACAAATACTAAACAAGTAGCACCTGGGATTGATATTCTAACTAGGTATCAATCACCTGCAAAGACCCAAGTGAGTCACTAGCCCAACCCCCAACAGAAAGAGACCCTGTCCCATACTCCAACCCCCAACAGGAAAAGACCCTGTCCCATATGTAATCCCATTGTTGACCATAGTTTTGTCCCACTTCCTGCCCACCTAAGCGAGTTCCCATTCTCTCCACCTCTGCCCCACAAGGTTTTACACTATAAAAGTCCCTGGAAGAGACAGCTTTCTGGGGACCTACCCATTTGGGCCCCCCTCCTGTCCTTCTCTTGGACAGGAGCTTTCTTTCTCTTAATAAATATATTCTGCTCATAAAAAAAAGAATAGAAAATTAATGATTGTTTCTATGTTACTTATTTTTATCATCAAATCAGTTGCTCAGAATAACAGATTATAAGTATACAAGATAGGTCAAATAATTCAACATTAGTGCTTTCTTTCAATGAATATTAATCTTTTTCTTGTCCATTTTTACATTTTCTTTTCTAAATTTATTTTAAAGAAAGTATACTAGTAATTGATAAGGCATTAGACAGTATACATCTAGAAGAACAAGAGGAGAGATACTAAACTGTGATTTTTGTATTGCACATTACTGTCTTCAATGTGTTTGCTCAGATTATAGATACTATCACATAGAATCAGTCAAAGAGAAAATTCTAAGTATTATTTGGTACTTTCAAAATACCGTTGTAAATTAGTAGTACAATCATTTTAGCTATCCAGTGTATATAATTGGATGATTTTCCCCCTTACTTTTTTTCTTATCTTTTCTCCTTTCCCTCATCTTCATTGTTTATTCCTTATCTTCAGGTTTTTTCTATTTTAGGATATTTATTATACCTTTCAGGTTTTATTTATTTTTACAGATCCTTACATTAGGGAGACAATCCAATATTTAAACTTCTGTGTATGATTTACTTCACTTCTGAGTATAGCCTGAAGATGCATCCATTTATCTATAAAGGGCTCAAATTTATCTTCTTCATAGCTGAGTAATACTATGTTGTATAAAAATACCGTATCCTTTTTATTCATTCCTCAGATGATAGGAATTTTGATAGCTTGCAAAAGTTAGCTATGACAAATTGTGCTGCTATAAACATGAGTGCAAAAATATCACTTTTGTGTGATATTTTTAGCTCTTTTAGAAAAATACCCAAAAAGGAAATAGCTGGGTTTAATGAGACTTCCAATCCTAGTTTTTTAAGGAGTTCCTACACTGATTTCCATAGTGGTTGTACCAGTCTACATTCCTCTTTCTCCACAGCCTCTAAAGCATTTTTTACTAGTTGATTTCTTTATGACAATCATTCTTTCTGGGGTGAGATAGTATCTCAATGTTGTTTTAATTTGTATTTCTCGAATGACCAGACCTTTTTCATGTATTTATTTCTCATTTGTACTTCTTCCTCTGAGAAGCAATGAACTCACACATTAGAAAAACAAAGCAAGAACAAATAAATACTCTATAGCTGCATCTAAAGCTTCAAGAAAATGAAAAGCAAACCAAGCCCAAAGTCCAAAGACAAGACAAAATTATGAAGATTAGAGGAGAAAGTAATGCAACTGAGAAAAGAAAATAATTCAAAGGATTAATGATTCCAAGAGCTTGTTCTTTGAAAGATTAAATAAAATGATAAAGCCCTAGCCAATCTCATCAAAAAAAGAGGAAAGAGAAAACTCAAATTCAAGCAATAAACCATGAAAAGAGGGAAATTACTATAGATCCTATGGAAGTACAAAAGATCATGAAGAGATACTATGAAAATTTTTGCTCTTACAAAATGAAAAGCACAGAAAAAAATGGGCAGATTCTTAAGTATGTACAAATTACAAAACTGAATCAAGATAATATAAAACTCTGAATAAACTAATGCCAGCCAATGAAATAGAAAATGTAATAAAAAACTTAGCAACAAAGAAAATCCCAGGTCCTGATGGATTAACAGCTGAATTCTACAAGAGATTTAGAGAATGTTTAATTCCAGTACTCCTCAAACTCTTCAATGAAATTGAAAAGGAAATAGTGCTCTCAAACTCATTCTGAGAGGCAAGTATTATGCTGATACGAAAACCAGAGAAATACTTAACCAAAAAAGAAAATTACAGGCCAATCTCCCTCATGAATATAGATGTAATTTTATTCTATATTTATTTAAATATACATATTATACCACTGTTGTGTTATTTATATGAATAATCAAAGTGATTCTTTTTGGAAATATTTAAGAAGGTAAATAATTAAGTTTTTAAAAAAGAATTTTAGGACCAGGGAAAAAGCTCAGTAGAATAAGTGCCTTCCTGGCAAACACAGGTTCCTGAGTTCAATCACAGTACCAAAAAAAAAAAAAAAAAAAAAAAAAAAAAAAAAAAAAAAAAAAAAAAAAAAAAAAAAAAAAATTAACCTTCTGAATAACTACTACAAAGACAACAACAGGCAATGTATTAATTATTATAAATGTCCTAATAACCTGTTTTAGAAACTGTTTCATGGTTATTATATCTTTTTTCTCATTAAAATATAGAAAATTTTTTTAAAAATTAGAGAGTTGAAAGAAATCAAATTTGCTACAAAATATATTTTATTATTTTTATTTTTAGAATGTAAACAAAGAATAAAACAATTATCTTTTTAATAGTATTCTAATTTGAAATAAAGAAGAAATTTATAAAGATATTAGATGTCATTTTTAGTGTAGGAAGAGTATTAAAGAAAACCTAAATTAAGTATAACATATGGAATTAGCATAGTGATAAAAAGGTGAACTTAAATATCTATAATTGAACCCCTGTTCCAAGCAGTCATAAAAATAATTTATTTCTTTTTGATGGGAATATGGTTAGTTTCAACTGTTTTGAACTTTAGAACTTTTTAAAAAATAAAATACATAATTTGATTTATGATTTTAAATGCTAAAAGTATATTAAATGTTTCTGTAAAGTTTCTGTACGGGCTGGATTATTGATTTTAACTGTCATAAAACTTTTCCAAGTAAATAACATTTGCAAGATATTTGTTCCATGTTATGATGAAGGAAAATTCATAAAAAATATAGTTTAGGTGATTTTGCATAGGGGCTTCACTGCCATAAAACATACAGAAAGCCTAGAAAATTATAAATTAAAGGATTTAATTAAATAAACACTTGGCCCTACTTTGTGACATCAATATTTCAGGTGCAAAGATAAATCATGATGGCTGCACATGGCTGGGCTTTCATTTTATATGAATCAACAGATCTATATTGGCCACTTGGAATTCTATTTCAAACAAAGTGTAGTTGTAATTGTCAGGCATAGGGTATTTATTTTCTAAAATATTTGCTACTTTAATTTGTAATGAAGATAATGAGCACATTGAATTTAATAGATTTGTTTGTTTTTAAGGAAGATAATTTTATAAATTTATATATCCTGATTGTCTCAAAATCATTAATTTTTATTTTAAATTCCTGAACACAATGTTATAAGGAGTGACACACCTGTATATCATTACAAACTTTAGGTCTTGATCATGTCTTGTTTACATAAAAAACAAAATTGTAGAATTAAATACTGTGTAGTTTAACAATGTTTCTTTTTCTCTAAGTATTTGAATCATATAATGTAATGGAAAATGACAAGAAATGAATATTGCTACTGCAGTATCAGAGAAGGTACTTTATGTTCACATAATATTAGATGAGAAGCCTATTTAAATGTATTAGTTCAAGAAGAATTTGATTCAGTTAGAATTTGTAATTTATCTTATTGTTTTACATTCTAAACCATTTTTGTGTTAATTTTCAAAGTGTGCTAGTTATGGCTGGATTTGGGACTTAGTCAAAGGTTTGCCTACAGAAATTCTATTTATGTCAAAACAGCTTTTAATAAATCAAGTTATGGCAATAGATAAAAAATATGTTTTCCAAATAGAAGACACAAGGACTTTCATGGAAAAGATAAATTTATTTCTTATTTTTCAACCAAGAGAGCAAAAATTTAATAAAATTTGAGAGCAACAAAAATTGGTAATGTGCATACGTATATTTTCAATTATTGCTACACGAATACTGTCATCTAAATGTTTATATGCAGGCTGGGTGTAGTGGTGCATCCCTGTAATCCCAGCACTCAGGAGGCTGAGGCAGCAGGATCATTGTGACTTCATCCCAGTCTGAGAAACAAAGTGAGCTCAAGGCCATCTTGAGCTGCATAGGGAGATGTCTCAAAAAGATGAAAGAGAGAGAGAGAGAGAGAGAGAGAGAGAGAGAGAGAGAGAGAGAGAGAGAGAGAGAGAGGAAGGAAGGCAGGCAGGCAGGCAGGCAGGCAGGCAGGCAGGCAGGCAGGCAGGCTGATATGAAAATAATTCCTAAAACATCATAGCTAACATCTTCATTTTACCTAAGCATGTATGCTTTAAAGAAATATTTAAAAATACCATATTGATTATTTTCTACAGAATAAATATGCATAGCCCTGAGATTCCTTTAAGAGTAAATACTTAAAATACATAAAATATATAGTATTATGATTAAAATACTTTAGGCATTCAAAGCAGCTCGACTAAACAGTAAGATTGGTGAATTTCTTATTCTAACAGTCATGAATCTTTTATTTTAAGTGCGCCTTTGGCATTAAAAACTTCTACAGAACTCTGGTACAATTTGTATAATGCAGTAGGGATCACGAATTTTTCTTTACAATTGAATTTAGAACATTTTCAAGGGAAAATAATGAACTTTAAAATACATCATTCCACGTGAGATACACTGGAATGATTTCCCTAGGTTCTATGAGTTCACATACATTTAAAGTTAAGCACTTTTTAAATCTGCGCTTTTCACATAATCTTAAAAGTAAATAATTTTTTGGCATTACATAAACTTTGCATGAACATAACATTAGAATCTACTAAAAATACCGTAAGGACTGGGTTGGCTTGGGGATATTTAAATAGTACTTTGAGAGGAGATGCATATTATTTTAGTTCTGTGATAAGAATGTTTTTAAAGATTCTATTGCATTTATGACTGGATGTGATGGATACATTATGTCCCCAATTTTAAAGATTTAAGATCAAATATTTATTTTTGTAATAGAGTAACACAGAAACAACATAAAATTATATGCAACATAAATTATTTCATCAAAATATTCTATGTTACTTTTGTTAACATAGAGACACAAGAATAGCAAGTTTTCTTTTAAGTATGTGTTATTTATTATTCAAATCACACTCTACATACTTGTATCTTTTACTTGAAAAACTCTGGTGAGATCAAACAAAGTTTACTTATGCATTTCAGGTGGAGTATTTTTGCACTGTATTGTCAAATTAGAAGTTTTTGATAGAAGTTATCATAATGTGTTAGATTTTTGACAAAACCATATATATTTTCACACTGAATTTTATTTTATTTTTGGCATGTGTAGGCATTTGTAATAGGTTCTCAATCTACTTATCTTAAATAGGATACACTTAACATTTTAATAATTTCATAATTTAACACATACTTAATCATTAATGTAGTTATATAAACAATAATCAAAAGATGTTTATAAGCAGTATATATATAAATTGCATAATTAGAAGATGATATAAAGTAGATAAGATAATTCATAAAAAGTCATAGATTTTTTAATAAAATATGTATAAATTAATTACAATAAAAGGGATTTATCATTTCAGAGCTATTAGTTCATTAAAGATGATATTGCAAAAACAAAACTCATTTATGCTTCTTTTGTTTGTGTACCGTTCCTTGAGACACGGCCTCACTGCATAGTTCACTGTGGAGCAAAGCCTGGCTACAGACCCGTGACAATCCTCCTGCCTCAGAAGCCTGAGTGCTGGGATTGCAGGCATGCAACACCATTTCTGGCAAAACTCATTTGGTTTTAAAGAGAGAAACCACATTCTGTCTGGCTAGGTGCCTGACACTTAATATCATCTATGAGGAAATATTCTGTAAATTATTATCATTAAATTTTCTCAGTTATAAAATTAAGGCATAACACTAAAACATTTTTTCCACAATTTTGCCCATCAGTATAATAAAAGATATTACCTTCTGTAGGTGTTGTGTTAACAAATAAATTGTTTAGTAATTGTGTTAAAATTAAGGTAAGACATTTTGTTTTATTTTATTTTATTTTATTTTATGTTATTTTGAAAAGGAAAAGGAAAAGCATAAACAAATAGCAGAAACAAAGACAGAAACAGGCTAACATAACAGTTGATGTTACAGATTTTCAAACCAAGGATAGCAAATTAGCAATGGCTGTTATATTACCTAAACACAATTTTTCATAGCCAAATCTTGGAAACGACCTAAATGTGCATCAGCTGAGGAATAGGTGAAAATTATGTGATTTTTTTTAATACAGTGGTGTACTACTCAGCTACAAAGAAAGATGAACTTGAGGCCTTTAAAGGTAAGTGGATACAGCTAGAGGCTATCCTCTTAAGAGAAATAAATTAGATCCACATGTATAAATATTACATTGTCTCCCTAGTGTAAGAACCTGAAAGAATAAAATAAAACCTGAAATGTATAACAGGACATTTTTATAGTAATACTTCCTTAAGTGACAAGTGTATTATTAATCGGACTGACCAATAAATCAACTAAAATACAAATGGCTCCGAAAAATTTGAATTTCAAGTAAACAGTCATGCTACACTTCATAATATTTGACATATGCTTTTACTTAAAAATTAATAAATCTACAATCAAACTTAATTGGATGTATTTTATCGGGGAATCCTAAGTGAGAATACCCAATGTTCACAGGATATATTTTATCTGACCACCATACTTATACATATTCAAGGATAAAGGCATTGTTTGTCTAGTCAAAGCTTGCTTTGGCAGAAAATTTGGTAAGGGAAAGTTCCAGAAAACATCTAGCTTGAAGGCAGCTATAACCTGTTTATTACAAATGTGTGGAGTACACAATGTTTACACCCTTGGTGTGGAGTTAGTACATGTACAGTACCTAGCTTAATTCTTTTTTCATCTCTTTTGCCTTCCCCTCCTATCTATTGGTCCCCTTTACATTTGAAAAATATCTGCATCCCACTTCTAATTATCTAGTCTTAATTTGTTTCGATTTACAATTATGATTTCTCATATAAAAATACATGATAAATATTTATCATGTTAGGGTGTCTGATTTCACCTACATAATTGTCTTGAGGGGCATCTGTTTGCCTACAAGCATCTCAAGTTTATTTTTCACTATGGCAGAGTAGTAATCTGTTGTGTAAAAAAACCACTACTACCAATTGCACCACTTTACACATAGGTCGAGAGGCATCACTGGCATACGGTGACTGTGAGTCTTTCAGAAAAATATCAAGATGGAGAATAGTCAATGTAAAGGGGATTTCTAATATTAGCTTTCATTGGTTTTTTAGGTCTTTTCTGTATAAATCAAATTAGGAATCAAAGTTGATGTAAGAAAAAGGAAAATAGCATTAACAATTAATACTTACTCAGAGCTTGCTCAGGAGAGAACTATGCACTAATTTATTCCTTAGTACTATGGGGAAAATGTAGTAATTCTCATTTCTCCAATAATAGACTTTAGGAGTACATAGATCTTTTCAGACTGCAAAGCTAGTAGTTAGTCAGATTAAGATTTGAACACTATGATTTTATGCCCCATTTCTTCCACGACTAGAATTAAGCAATATTAGACATATCTTTTTATATTTCCAAAACATTACTAAATATTTTCCCACACCAATGAGACCAAATTTAATAGAGAATGGGTTCTTCTTTGACATTATTTCAGAGATTTTAAACAAATATTTTCATTACTGAATTTACAAAGGTTCTGGTTAACAAACAGATGGTTCATTAGTATATACAGATAGGAAATAGTCATGGTATCATGCATTGAAAACTCTTAAGGAAAATTATTAATACAACACATAGTTTTAAAACCTTAGTAAAGTTTTTCATTTAAAGTATTTATGTGGATTTATATTCAAAGTAAGTTACCAATGGAATATAAAAGGTTACACAAAATAATATTCATGAAAACACTTTGTATAGTCAAATTGATGTTGTATTGCAAAGTTAAAATACATAAATTTTAGGATTTGGAAGATTTTATTTCTAATATCTTTTTTCTTTTTCTGTAGTGATTTTATATGGCAACATTAATATATATTACATATATAGTACTTATAAAAATAAATTGTAAATATGATTTTTTAATTTATTTTTTAGTAATCAACACGAAGGAAGAATAAAAGTTTGTTTGTTCCCATATTTGGGATGACTGTACCATCACTTGCCAGATGCATGTGGGGTCTGACAGGCATCGCTGTAGACATTTCATAGGTATGGAGAGATAATGGCAGATGTGACAGTCATAACAAGAAAGGCTGCAGGCAGCTTCCTTAAATTACAAGAAATGAGGAGCCAGGAATAGTTAGCATTTCTGAAATAGGCCTTTTTATAGCTGAATTGTCCTCCAGACTGCACACACTATGCATTTTGGTCAAATTAGCATGGCTATCTAGTCAGGGCAGAAAATTTGAACTCATATATATTCAGAAATTTAGAAAAAAATTTCCAGACTAATTTGCTCCCTTAATGATATTCAGGAACTATAGAGAAAAATAGACTATAATAAGGCTGCTATTTTTTTACACACATTCTATTACAAAATTTCTGGTAGGAAAAAGTTTGATGTTTTATTCAAAAATATAACTATTTAACTATTTACAAATTACAAAAAAACAATGATATTTGCACATGGACTGTTTATGTGGAATTATGGAGTATCAGGAATATATAGGAACATGATAATATTTAAAAAATAAAAATAAATGATTAGATTTTTTAAAATGCTGCTACATCACTGAGACCAGAAAACTCACAAATATAAATCCTCCACCAATAATTAAAATGTAGTATAGAATAACAGAAACATATCTTGTCAATTTGTCTGTCAAAAAAAACCCTTATTTTATAGACCTCACATTCTATGGGGAGAGCCAGTAGCTTTATGCAGTATTCATAAGATAAAAATTATTTAAAGCAATGTGTACCAATGAGGCTTCACATCATAAGTAATTTGTTAGCATTATTATAGATTATTATACATATATCATTTATGAATACACATAAATAGGAGATTATGTCCAACTTAGCAGGTAGGTATGCAGATATGCTCTAAATGTATTACCTATGATCTTTCTCATAAGTTTATATATCATTCTTCAAAATACCATACCAGTGTTACCTGAATTATTTTTCTAAATGCTTTTTCTTAATGGTGATTTTAGTGCATGAGAAGCTCTATTTAATGGTGACCTCTGCACACACAAGTTGAATGTGTGAAGACTGTGAGTACTCAGGAGGAGTAATCAGTACAATAAAAATGGTAGACAAAATTCATCTTGAAAATTGACAGGACAGAGTGGTTCACATATCACAGAAAAGTAAACTCTGGAAGAATCATATTTTGGGGTAAAATCCTATATTTTCTGATTACTTCAACACTACAGAACTGAACTGAAACTTATGGAATGTCTCATTTTCATCAAGGCTCTCATGTAGGTAGAACACTTCAATTAGTATATCTTATACTATTAAGCAGAAAACAATCCATGCTACAGCAAGTAACTTGTAGATTTTTAAATCTAATCGTTAGATAAACCTCATATGCTAAAGAAATAAAAATTCTGAGCCTATGGTACCCAAAATCAAGCTCATTAACGAGACAAAGCCATTTCCTTCTTGCTTCATTTCCTTCCCTAGTTGGCTGTCCATTGTGAATAAAAGATGGATACTGTGATGTCTACTTTCGGTTAGAGATTATAGTAAGTAAAAGGATATTCTCTTCTAATAAAAATGCATGAGTGATTGCTATTATTGTCATCATGTTAACTATTATCATTTAAAATATACTTTCAAAGAATTTTGACCATTTCTTCACTGACTAGATCTCTTTTATAACATCAGGGAGTGTAAACAAACATACAGTAGTCTTTCTTCTTTAATGGTAGGAAAAAATAAAATAGAGTGACAGCAACTAAATTACTTCAAAGTAATTAATTCATACAGTCTTCAAAAGTGATATAGTTAGGAACATACTAAACTAGGCTTTGTCATGACGATTGTTTAGAACCACTTAAAGATAAGCAATGAATATAGATTTGCTCTTTCACCTATAAAAAGAAAAATGAAACCAAAATTTAGTATTTTTGTTTCCATATTTCAGTGCAAAATACTGTTACATTTTCCCTAGGCAAGAATAAAGACAAAGAAAATGAATTGGCTTAAGGAATTATATATACATATATGTTTGTGTATAAGCACTTAAAGCATGTATGATTATTTCTTTCTGAAAAATATGCAAACTGTATTCATGTTGAGATTAACTTTACTATAAATTTCTTGTATTATTTGTTCATCTCACTATTAGTTTCCATCAGAAGCAGCTGCATGTGAAATCCTAGCTATGTATTAAAAATTTTAAAGTTCTCATCACTAAAAACAAACAAATAAACAAGTAAATAAATAAATAAAAGTTCTCATCACTAAAGCAAGTCAAAATTGAGTTTTTATTGCTATTTTTTAAAGTTTCTTTACATAAGAAATCAAATACTTCTTTTCAAGTAGTTTGAATTTCTTGAACTTGGCTTTATAATTTATAGATGAAAGAGAATTCTTTGCCTATTCCTCTATTTGATTTTTAGGGGGAAAATGTGTTTGCTTAAAGACTGTGGGCTATATTGCATCCTTAATGAGATCAATAGTCTAGTGCAGAGAGCAAGGAGGAGTGAGAGCCCTCCCTACATATTTAAGTTGTGAACATTTCTTCCCCTCACAGAATTGTGATCACAGTAGCCACCTTGTATATGAAAGATTTCTTTGCAAATTCTTTAACATGAATCTTTTTTATCATGCTGAGACATTTCCTGAATATTATCAGAAATAAGTTATTTGCTAACTTGTAATAGAAATGTCATGGTGAGTATTGTGAAGCCAAAAATAAATAAATAAAAACAGTGCTCTTATTATCACAGCATTGCAACTGCTCTAAAACTTTCCTTCCAAATATGTTCAAATAGGAAAAAAGTGGCAAACATTTTTATCATCTTGTGCAGACTTAGAATCAATGCACGAAAGAATTGCTGAGGATTGAATCATTTAGAAAAATCTAACAGTCACATTTTCTCTTATACTTCTGCATATATTATTCAAATAGGTGTGATTAGCTACCTACATTTGATAGTCTACACTGATGTACAATTTTAGGGGTTATATTAAAATAGAGAAAGTAAACAAGATATTTATCAAAGAATTATGTATTTTGATCAATTTTTAAATATCTGAGAATCTAAATGCTGTGCTGGAGAAACCCTTTGATAGTAGTCTTTTGGATTTGGCTCCAGGGCTTACAAATGAACCTATTCAAGACCAAACACACACACACACACACACACACACACACACACACACACACACACAAAATACTAATAGTAACTTAAGTATTTGTTCTGGATTAATGTGTCTATAATTGTATTTACCATTCATTTTTCCCATAGCCTTGCTATTCATATTTCTTGTTTGATAGAGAGATTTCTGGTGATGAAAACATAATATTTAATATTTTCAGAAAGGCATTTTTAAAAAAATTGTATATCTTTGTTAAAGTAAATAATTGAATTTGTCAATATCAGTTATCTAAATAAATTTCAAGATGCATTGAAGTTTAACATTATATTGTATCATTTTATTTTATGAAATAAAGATAAAACTCAATTTCATGCCAAATTAATAAGAAAATAACAATAGTTAATGTATACATGTTGTTACCTTTAAGGTGGTTACATAGGGTACGAGATATGAACATAAAAATTTATCTTGAATGTATTAACAAAAACCTGGGGCTCAGTTTGCATCAAGAATTGATCAAAGAACCATCAGCTTCAGCCCTGAACTGTTGCAGTTTTTTTTTTGTTTGTTTCTAATCAATCAGTCTCTTAAGTACAATACTTAAAATTAATTATTTACTTTGACTGACCCTGAGTACCCTGCTTGTTCCTGTAGCTTGCTACAGCCCTAGGACTCAATGTGTGGGGTGGGGAGGGGTGGTGTAAGGGGGGATTAGATGGAAGTCAGTGCATTTTCTTTATCTTGTTTTTACTCTTGAACATTAATTTTACATTATAGTATTACCATCTGACTTTATTACCACCATCTCAGTATTTCACAATGTCATCAGTAGGACTCTTGACCTTTTCCTGTAGTTTCTATACCATCATATTAAATGTAGACCAAATTGCCTTTGCTCCCCTCCTATAAATTCATTGACATCATGCTCATTCACTCTCCTTCCAAATATTAGAAAACATGACATACATTCGTGTAGATAGTGCAATCCATGTCACTTTGGATTCTCCTAGTTCATCTCCCAGGGAAATAAGTGTGATTTTCAAAACAGCTATAGGGTTACTTACCCTATGAATCAAGGTCTGACTGAACCTGACTGTCTCTGTCTCTCTGTGATTTCTTCTATTCAGTGTTTGTCATGCTACATTATAATTATTTCAAGCTTCTTTAGTATCTTACATTCTACTTAAGGGCCAAGAGTGAATATTGTAAAAACATTGATTCTTCAGATGAAGCGAAAATGTGTTCAATAAACTGTTGCAGAATGTTCAAAAAAATGATACACTAAATGATTATTCTAATTAGTAGTTCTTTTTCTATTGCATTAGTAAACTGATAATGTTTGAAAATTTTATAAAATAAAGGACACTGCACAGCTACAAGGACATTGCAATTGTTTCTTAACAAAATTTCACATATAAGAATTTGCAAGAAAAATGAAAATTAGTCAATTTTGTCAGAGTACTTTATCCATACAGGAAGATTCTATTTAAAATGTTGCCTAGCTGTAAAAGATTCAAGTCAATAACTTCTGACATTGCCTGTCCTGCTGATAACCCATTACTCTTACAGGACTGTATTGGATTACTTTGCTGAATTCATGTACCCACAATATATAAATGACAATGGAAAACTCATCTCTGACAAAAGTAAACAAAAAAGAGGGATATAAATGAAGAACCATTTTGTAGTGAAAAAAAAATTATATATATATATATATACATCCATATATCTGTATATGCAAAATATTTGAGATAGATATACAGCTACTTTCTCTTAGTGCAATGAGAAGAAAGTTTTGAACTAATAGTGTTTAGACAAGATATCATGTCTGCATCTTGTACGATGACTAACTATTATGAAGACAACAATGCAATGTGTTATTGTAATTGTCCTACTAACCTGTTTTGGAACTGTCGCATTGCTACTTCTTTCTCAATAAAATTAATACTAAAAAATAAAATAAAATGTTGCCTAGAGAAACTGGGAAATAGTTCAGTGGCATAAGTGTCTGACTGGCAAGCACGAGGTCCTGAGTTCAATCCTCATTAAAAAAATAAATAAATAAAATAAAAAACTGAACAAAATGTTGCCTAGAATGTTCTTGGAAACTCCTAAAAATGTGTATATTCTATCCAAAATTCAAACATTTTAAAAAATTCATAGTTCTGAGGCCGGGGAGATGGCTCAGTGGAATAAGTGCTTCCCTGGCAATATCCAGTTCTGCCCAAAAAAAAAAAAAAAAAAAAATTCATAGTCCTTTTTACTGCTAAAGATCAAATTGCATTCATATATCCACATTTCACCTGATACTGTATTTATTACTGACATAGATAGACATAAAGATAGATATCCTAAATATATATTTAATATGATGGTGTATATAAAATATATGTAATATAAATTTTATATTACTAGAGGTTTATTCCATGTATAAAATGAATTTTTGTTTAAGTTTCAGTTATATCTAAACACTTTGCTTGTTGTAGTGATCAAATGAGCTATTCTTATTAAGAACATTTCTAAAATATAATGTGCTAAGTTTCAAGCAGCAAAATGAATATATAAGCTTGGTAATAATTGAGTTAAATTTTAGCAACTTTTTCTTTTTTCTCAGTATATTTTAATATTTATCTTGCAGTATAAGCCTCATGTATTTGTAAAGACAAACTTTGAGACAATTTTTAAGATTTTCAAAACAACATGTTTTCTCTGAAAGAATTCATATTTACCAATTGAACTTAATTAATTATAAATCACTGCTATCTTTGAAAACATAAAGTTACAGCCTGTTATCAAATGAATCAGTTCAATTCTGTTTTGAAACTGAAGGTTTTTCTAGATTAGTCTGTTTCATAAAACACATTGTTGAAATATTATGCTTCAATTTCTAAATCATTTATGTTGACAAAAAACAAAATCCAACTCCATTTCACCTAGGAATTCCTGATAATTAAGCACCACTGGAGACATTTTTTTCATTCTATGATATTTACCCCCTTTGGTAGCTCAGAGTAATAAAAACTTGGAAAGATATAAACACTCCACCACCTATGTTAGACATTGTATATTAGGACATAGCTGAAACTTTTTATTCTACTTTACAAAGATCAAATATTTTACAAATTTTTGATCTGATGAGTTATCCACTTAAAATAATTAATAGGCATATGTATAAATACAAAAATATTTCTACACAATCATACATTTTACTGACCTCAGACTTAGTAGAACTGTTAGAGGACCAATGAGTAATTGAATGTCAAAAACAACACCAGTTTCACTACTTATTAGATTTAAAATCCTATTTACATTTCTTCTATCTATACAAATTCTTTAGTTTTGAAAAAAGCACCTAATTGAAATTAGTGTTTCTGATTTTTTTTTTTTTCAAAAAAATGTACAAAAGCAAGGCAGATGCATGGACCAGGGTTTGATATCCCGCATGCTGTGCTAGCTCCACACCCAGGGCATGCTGAGATTGAGATTGAGACTGGTTGTGGTGTCATGTGCCTGTAATCCCAGCTGTTGGGAGGATGAAAATAGGAGAATCACTACAAGTCCAGTCTGTGTAGTGAAACCCTATAGACCCTGTACCAAATACAAAAAAATTACAAAAGTATATGCTATATACATTTTATATTTGAACATTTTTTGTTAGTGTTCTTATTAAGATATAGGTTGTCCTATCACAGACTTATCATCTTTCATATTAACAATGTAATAATGAAGGACATGACAGTTTTCAGTCTTCTAAATGAAAAGCAAACAAAAACATAAAAATGATACGTTTAACAGATAGATGATGCCAGCATAATTAATTAATAACCTGCAGTAACATTTCTAAAGCCAAAACCATACTTACTCAATGTCGTTAGCTTTTTACTTATTTTTAATATTTAAAACCCAATTCCTCTAAAGTCCACGGTACTTTATAATATGAAGGCCTTGTGCCTTGAAAACAAAGTGAATGTTTATCACTTTCGCCCACTACTAGAAGAAGTAAGATGTATTCATGTTTCACTAGGATTAGAGATACTAACATCGCCATCAAGTTGTGTGAGTACCTTTGGTTTAGTGCTTTAACTCTTCTCACTGTTTTAGTTGCGTGCCACAATACACAGGGATAACTTTCCTGTTGTTTTGAAATTTCTCCAGTTTAAAACTGAGAAAAAGGAACAAAAACTATAACCAGTCTTTTTAAAAAATGGTGCTAGATATAACTTGTTAAATGAAAATATGTCAAAATTGTCATTCTTCTATAAAGCACCACCACGCATGAACTCCCCGTATAAGGGGAGGTAAAGCTTCGGAGATGTAGAGCATCCAGCTTTTCCATCAGCAGATGGACTGCATATTTGTTCTCATCCTTTTCCTGATGTAAGCTAGTGGTTCTACCAGGTTGCCTATAGCCATTATTTTGCCTTCGGAGAGGAGAATTTATCTTACCTTGTTCCCAAACATGTGTAAAATTATAATCATGTTCATACTAACTCCCTACATTTGGAGGCATAAAGACGCTCCTTCTTTCTCACCTGGGAGTCCAAAGTGAGGGACTACCCCTAATAGCAATAGGGAAGCTGAGTGTAGTTAGCCCAGCTGCTTTTTCTCTATTCAGGACAATGGTGTGTTTTATTTCAATGGAGAAAACAAAGGCAAATGAGGAATGAGACCACACAGAAAGCATTCTAAAGCAATGCACCTAAATTCGTAGTCAAAAAGGTCATGAAAATCCTTGTTAAAAGAAGCCATGGGGGGCCTGGCCCTCGCTCAGGCCTTTAAGTGGCTGCTTCCACAAAGCTGTCAGCCTCAGGTTGCTGGAGTTCGAAACTCACACCTCTCCCGCTGGCCAAAAGTGCCCTG
>NW_004524726.1:1685196-1688434 GCF_000260255.1 Octodon degus
AAAAAAAAAAAAAAAGAAGCCATGATTAAAGTTTTTGTACGAGATTGAATAGGGGGTTTTAAGGAGTCATTGGGACAGTATCTCTCCTACTACATTCAAAAGTATTGTAGTTTTCTTCTCTATTTCCAAATCTGAAATAAACAATGTTCCTTCTGGGAGATGGTGAACACAAGAAACTTGAAAGAATATTTCTATAAACCCCAGCCCTACCTCTGCAATTGTTGACCTTAGGTTCCTACTCAGGCTTTTACTTTGCATATGATGGAAATTAAAAGTGGAAAGTCTAAATAAAGGACAGTTTTGTTGTGACAAAAAGGGAAAGGAAATATATATATATATATATATATATATATATATATATATACACACACACACACACACACACACACACAAAAGAGTTAGGATAACTATACAGCTACTTTCTCTTAGTTCACTGAGTATAAAAGTTTGTACTAACATTGTTTTGATAAGATATCATGTCTGCATCTTGTCCTTTGAATTGCTACTATGAAGACAACAATATGCAATGTATTAATTATTGTAAATGTCTTCCTAACCTATATTGAAACTGTTTCATCCCTATTGTATCTTTTTTTCTCATCAAAGTAAATACAAATTAAAAAAGAAAAGAAAGGAAAAAAGAAGCTTTAAGGCTGGTTTACTGTTAGAAGTTAAAGGTGTCTGATAAAATACTGTATTTAATATTTAATGTAATGATGTTGGGAAACTTTTCTGATATAATTTATAAAGGCTGAAGTATATATAATTAAACTCATGGATTTTTTTTCTTTTATGTATTTGGTACAGGATATACATAGTCTCCTTAGGTAAATCCAACTCATAGTGATTCTCCAGTTTTCAGCTTCCCCAATGCTGGTATTACAGGTACACACTGCCAAGCCCAGTCTCAATTTCAGTCTCAGTGTGCCCCATGGGCGGGCCCAACACAGCACACCAGGGATTGAACCACGGCTGCTGAGCTCTGCCTAAGAAGGCACTTCAGTCTGCTGAGCTATCTGGCCAGCCCTTTAAACTCATGGAACTTTAGTGTTCAGAATTTAACCACTATTTAAAATGCATGATTTCCAGTCTTCTAAGCCCTGCCTGGTCATATTCCACTACACATAATGTTTTTGTTCTAATAATATATCATAATTTTATTTATTTTCCACCACATCAAGTGCAAGCTTGGGGAACTAATGTCAGGGGAATTTTATTAATGTTAAGACCTGAAAAGCAAAGTGAATTTAAACTAATTTCGAAGTGCACTTTAATTCTTGCTCTCTAGTAAGACCAAACTTCTGAATATCCCCTGCACATACCTTTCTTTTTCCTAGTTCCATTGTTGATTTGCTTGGGCAGTTTTCTTCTTGTATAACTCTTTCCCTCATTTTGTGTGCCTATTATGTAATTTGCAAATATAACAGGATTTTTACATTTTATAAATATATAATTTTATACATGTTTATACCACATATATTAATGTTATCACCATTCAACTATCATGATTAGTGATTATTTATTACTGACTGATAACTGAAATTTGCAGATCATTTACAGGAAAAGGACTGAGGCATGCAGTATATTTCAAGAGGAAAAAGTTCCACTTTCAAAGGCTACCCATTATTTCTTAATCACATTATATTATCAGGAAAACATATTCAAGATAGTATTTTCCTTCACTGTGAATTTAATTTCCATAAAACATTAAGCTTCTAAATGTATTCAATGAAAGAATGCATACCATCCTCCAATTCAACCATAATATATTGGTCCCTTGATTTTTCTTTGTGGTTTTTGAGGACATGGGAATACTACTGAAAAGACTCTCACAAAATTTCAAGGAAAACAGAAAAAGAGAAAAGAGACAGAAAGAGCAAGATCCCAAAAGAAATGAAGAGCTCTCTTATAGCTAATTAAAAGCTTTTTACTTTCTGTCCACATGGAGAGTACAGCTGCTAAAATCTATTTTCTGCAAAGGAAACACATAAATTTAAAGACAGTATTGAGTGCAGCACCTGGTTCTAAGTTTACCTGCAGTAATGAGACTGTATATCATACTACCAGTAAATTAACATTTTTAGGGACCCCATAAGATGATTTTTCCCTCATTCCACTTTTTCTATTGTTCCCCAGTGGTCAAAAATCAGTTGTTCTGCTTCCATTTTTGATACTAAATATATCATGCTGTTGTTTGCTTCACTGGTGCAGACACCTGCCTCCTGCTGTAAATGCTGTGTTCGAGCTCCGCGAGATTTCCCCAGGGCTTCTCACTCAAGTATTGCCTTGTAACTATGGCTTAATATCATGTCAAAATCTCTTAAGGAAGATACAGCCTGTCACGTCATCTTAGGATTGAACCTTCATCTACTGAGATACTGAAAATGTCTTTTGAGTGTTTGAAGCATGAACAGACAAATAAAAGGCTAACAAGTCATTTGTAAAGATAATAGCTCGCAGCATGCATTCTCCTTTCCTTCCCCACTTTCCATTAAATGCTGATAAAGAAGAAAGAGCAGACTGCAAGGCTCTAGTTGTTGCTATTTAGGAGCAGGTCAGAGGGAGCCTAAAACTCTGATGCATTGGACATGGAAGCAGAAAACATCTCCAACACCCTGCCAGTGTCCAAGCATCACTGTGACATGGCTGAGATGTCAGTTCCAAAATAATAATAGAAGTAATAATTATAAAAATATAATTTATAATTTATATTCATGTTAGAAGTATTTATGTTAAAATGCAGTTATTATTTGAAAAAATAATCATTATATTAGAGAAAATAAATCAGGTTCACATTGAGCTAATAGTGGCTTTAGTTTTGGTTTGAAAAGAAACAGAAAACGCTTCATAAGTTGGGAAGATTAAGAAGTATGATGCATACTGCTAAGTGAGAAAGTAAATAATACGTACTTGAATTGATTAACTTTATACAAATAACATAATTGAAGAGAGAGTAATTTGAATATTTGTTACTTTTAGAGAATTTTTCAATAAATTTAATTGAATAAAAATCCAAGGCCTATCAATTTAATTATCTCTATTGTTAACTGATTCAATATATTCCTAATGTGAAAGGCCTCTCAAAAATACCAATAATGCTTAAGTATAAAAGTATAAAATAATTTTAAAAGTTTATCATTCTCTATGTGAGCTTTTTATTGTTACAACAGGAGTTTTAGCTTTAGTAGCTTGGATACACTAAATTTAAAACACCCTTTGCTTACCATAGTTAATCACT
>NW_004524726.1:1688534-1691300 GCF_000260255.1 Octodon degus
AATATCCTTGAAAGTACAGAAGAGAAAATATTTTATGCACTGCAATTCAACTTGTTTATGCCAAAAACTCAGTATCTCATTTGTAAATATAAGAAAGTTTACTAGATTCGTAAGAAACATATATCAAAAAGTGGGAAAATTTAAGGCTTTAGCATCACAGACTGTTTACTAGACTTTGAAATACATTTTTCTCTTTGGTGTGGTAAACAAATTGCTTCAATTCCTAGTTATTTTAAACAAAAAGACTTTAAGTGTATTTATATTACTAAGTTATACTGTTTTTCATCTAGGAAGATCAGCTTCAGGACACTAGTAATAATATAAGATTATTTTTAATTCAAGTGTACACTTGGATTTGGAATTTATTTCAACCTTTAGAGATAGACTTGAAATAGTCAGAATCATTACTTAATGATAATTGTGTGAAAGCCTATAATGATACAATATGCTGTGGCTGTTCAAAATTCAGAGACACTTATCCTTCAAGTGCCCACAGGGATTTGGTTGCAGGAATTATTATGGATTTGAAACTCTGCATATTTCAAAATCCATGGGTACTTAACTTTCTTGTTAGAAAGTATCCTAGTGTTGTCCTGTAACTCCTACACAATCTCCTATATACTAGAAAATTTTAAATTGGCCATAGATTACTTAACACACTATATGTTACTGTATTATACTAAGCTATACTATACTATTCTATACTATACTATATTTCACTGTATTATAATGCTATGAAAATAGTTATACTTAGTATAAGAGATTAATGACGAGAAAAATTATCTACACATGTTCACATAGTTGCAATTTTTCTCCAAATATTTTTGACTCACAGAGACTTTACTGTAGATATGGCCCCATCAAATACAGAGAGCTGATTGTATAAGACAATGGTTTAAAACATAGAGTGCCTACTTAACAGATTTAATATAGTGGAGTCACTAGCCTGAATGAAATAATTTCACAAAAGCTTTCTTAGTATATTCTCATGCTAAATTTCTTGGATCTTGATTATTGTATGTCTGGGGTAGTTTTAATTGGGTTGGTATTTTTTGGAATTCTATATGCCTTCATTATCTGAATGTCAGATCATTTCCCTATATTTGGGAAGTTTTCTGCTATTACTTCTACCCATATTATTTTGATGTCCTTCGTGTCACATCATTCTTTCTCATTGATGCATGTTAGTCTTATGTTATCTTTGCATCATCTTGCATCTGTTAAATTATTTTCTGGATCTTAGCTGTTTTTAAAAGATCTTTCCAGGGCCAGGGTTCGAATCCCCAGGCCTGCATTGCCGGCCCTGCCCCCGGGGCATGCTGAGATGGAAATTGAGACTGGGCATGGTGGAGCCCACCTGTAATCCCATTTCTTGGGAGGCTGTAAACAGGCAGATCACTATGAGTCCAATCTAGTAGTGAGACCCTGAACACCCTGTCGACCCTTCCCTAAAATACAGGAAAAAAAAAAAGAAAGAAAGAAAAAGATATTTCCTTTTCACTAGTTACAACATTGTCTTCAAGGTCAGAAAGTCTGTCTTCACTTTGACTCAAACAGTTTGGCAAAATTTTCATGGAGTTTTTAATTTCCTGTGTATATCTTTGAATCTGCTTCATGCATTCTGTTTCTTTCCTATACTTCTCATTCAACATTTCCATTATTTTTCTGTTCTCTTTTTTATCAGTGTTTTCTTTAGAAATGCTTAGTAATTCCTTCATTATAGTAATAATTTCTCTTTCTTATCTGGGAGATTATTTATGATCTGATTTTCTCTATACCCTTCTTAAGCTGTTTCTTTACTTTAGTTGCTATGATGTCAGAATTCTCTGGTGTGTAACTTCCAATTTCTTCTATGCTGATATCTCCTGGGTTTGTTCTGGCTGGGCTCTCAAGCTGAGATTGTATTTTGCTCCTTTTAATGTCATTTTCTATTTCAGACAGAATTCTTTATTTTGATTTCTGTGAATCATTTTTGTGAAAGTTTGATAGTAAGTAGCTGTATCACGGCAATCAGAGCCTCTCCATGAAGGCTTTAGACTTTTCTTCTGTGTGTGTCCTAAGATTTTGGCTTCTCAACTGATTGAGAAGCATCCAAATCATTTAACTTGTGTGGAAAACACACATAGGGGCTGAAATATGTATGTTTTCATGGAGAAGGAAGAAAACTTTGGAGGTTAGATTTGGTAAAATGGAAGAGTTTCTTTTTTAAAAAAGTTTAAGAGTAGTAATCTGTATACAATCATAATGGACTTCAGAAACAAGTACTGATATGACATATTTCATAATGACCACACAGTGAAGTTTCTGAACATGTAGAAAACTGTTACTGAGGTCCTGAGAAGACATCCATCAATGCCTGGTATATGCTGAGATATTGGTTTCCATTTTGCACTGTCCTCCATCCTTCATTATAAGGGCTTTGGTGAAGTTATTACTCAAAGGCCTCCCAATATTATTACCTAACGGAAAACATGTGGCTAAGACAGATGTGGTTTCCTATTTACAGTAGTATAATTAGCAGTACTAACAGCAGATAGTGAAATTTAGAACCTGACAAACTTTATAACTAGTGGGTTTGTACTGTAGACCATAGGAGCAAACATTATAGCTATATAACAAAGCAGATAGTACATTGGGAACTTGTATTTAAATTAGTGGTCCTGAGTTCTTTCTGGGCACCTCCTCTTCATGTACATGGAATCTTCCAAGAAGGCTAGTTCACCCCAGTTACCTCCTGCCGCCTCTGTGCCGTGAGTATGGTCCCGT
>NW_004524726.1:1691880-1693276 GCF_000260255.1 Octodon degus
CTTAGACAATTAATGTGAAACTTTATATTATCTTACATCATTATCACAGAAAAAGTCATTACAGCACTGCTATGGAGAAGTCCAAGCTGAACAGAGAGAGAGAGAAAGAGAGAGAGAGAGAGAGAGAGAGAGAGAGAGAGAGAGAGAGAGAGAGGCTATTTTTTAATTTATGCTTATTCTACAAACTACCTTTGTGTGGAAGTGGTTAAGCTTAAGAATTTGAAAGTCAGAACTACTGAAAAGTGGAATGTGCTATTTAATTAAGACAAAACTTCCAAAGGGAAAAGGACAGGACAATAGAAAATATTATCTGTAATACAACATAATGAAAATCATGCAGAAGCTGCAAAACGACCAGTAAAATATTCTTGCCGGAAAGTATTAGTATCATACAAGTATTATAGCCAGCCCTACTTCTTTACTCCTACATTTCAAACTAATACAACTGTAATACTCTCTTGTGGAACTATCTCTCTTTCTTTTACCAAACACCTTGCCCTAGATGAGCCCCACTTTCTTGAATAGTCACTATAAGCATTCACAAGAAGCTCAAAGCTTAAGTGACTACTCTCTCAGTTAATTCATTCTTTCTCATATGTGCCATGCTTTTTATGTTATGCTTTTTCTTACTTCAGAAAGATGGTAAATCTAACCAAATATAAGCATATTTTTGTACATTTGGCTAGTTGGTTTTACCACTGAAGATTTCATTATGACATGGTTGAGGTTTATCTTGACACAAACTAAGTCTCAATTACATAGCTATCCCTCTGTCTCGATCTGCTGGAGTCCAGCATGCTTATAATAGTGAAAGAGTTTCTGTAACTCATATGAGCTCTAAATATTTTATAAAGCTATTTGATTAGGACTATTGCATAATATATTAAGGGGATTTTTGTTTTATCATTATGGTTTGCATTATACATATTCCCCAAAGGCTTGGTCATTATTCTATGGAAACTCTTGGACTACGTATAGAACTTCCAACTCACCCTCAATATGATATAATTTGCAATGACAACCTGAAACTAAAAGATACAAGAGGCAAGAGGATTGTAGATTGAAATCTCTGGATTTATAATAAAATCTTACTTGTATATTTGGCAATCTCATATGTTTTGTCTTACTGCTGCAAAACTAACATAGATGGTTTCACAGAGCATAGATTTACCCCTATATTAATCTATGTATCTAATTATTATCTCAATCTTTATCTTTACAAAAGATTAATTTATAAATTAAAAATTGTGGCAATAGATCAGTGGTCTAGGCACTGTCTGGTATGCACAAGACCCTAGTTTGATTCCCAGGACCACAGGCCAGGATGGCACCAGAACCTTGGGCACACAGTGCTAGCCACTGAAACCCAGTGTGATGGTGCACACCTGTAATCCCA
>NW_004524726.1:1693551-1694973 GCF_000260255.1 Octodon degus
TACACAATTATTTTCTAAGAATCTCCTTTGATCCAAAACAACTGCATGGATAACTTTGCTTCTCACTGACTCTCAGAAATCGTTCTTGGGTTTTTCCCACTAACAAACTCATGTAAACTCCAGAAGGACTGTGGATTCTATACTATTTTGGTTGCTATTGCTGGCATATTTTATTTGTAGTAATAGTAGTAATAATAGTAATAGTGTGCTTTTTTTCTAAATGAATGGATTCATATGACAATACTAGCATAAAATCTGTACCTTAACTGTGTGAAAGGTAAATCATTAAATGGAAGATGCCTCGTCTTTTTCTCTGCTTTTGAACACTGATAAGAATATGCATTTTACACTATGAAAGTAATACTCAATGTCCAGTTTCTTGATTGAATGATCTGTGTTCTTTTGGAATAATATAGGATATAAAACTATTAAAGGCTTCTCTCTTTAGTAGTAAGAAAATTAATTTGATTTTGTGGTTATAATTCCATAAATATGTATCTGGATTGTTGAATTTCTTCTATGCCCTCCAAGGGTTTTTATTCCTGTCTCTTTTAGTCTTTCCTTGGTAACTTTAATAATTAATTAATAAAATAAAATTTACTATACTACCTAGTATAGTATAGTATTTGCAAAATCATACATTTTAATATGCTAAGGCTATCTCAATATTGACTCATCCTGAAATTTGTTCAGGATAATTCACAGAACACAAAAATATGTAGCTATGATTAATTCACACTATAGCCCATGAATATAATACATCTGATTATTGAGTTTGCACATATTTCCTTTTGTGATTTGCATAATTCTCTTTGTAAATCACAAAATCGCCTACAAGACAAAAAAGTCACTCACATAGCCTGCCTTTACTTCCAAAACGTATGATTATTTCCCAATAAAACTGTCCATGATGCATTAAGTTAGCAGAATCTAGAATAATAGATTTCAAATAATCAGGTATAAACATGACCCTTGTATATCCTTCATGATGGACATTAGATTCATAATGGAAAAATCTCACCCGCAATTTCAAAGCAGAACAGGATTGTCTTGTATTGGAAAAGTGTTACTTGTCTTCAGGATGGTCCCTGATGTCACCAGGTACATTTAGACCAATCAATTTCCCCTCACAGGAAATGAGTTTTTAAGAAACAATCTAAGAGCAAATAAAATTGGCCTCAATTTGAAGTTTCCTTTTTATAAAGGAAAAGTCACATATAAAAATCAATTAAGTTACCAGATATCAAAGGCCCTGCTTCTGTGGAATAGGTACTTCACAGTAAGTGCCAATATTCCACAAATATCTTCAGTGAAGTTTCTAAAATTTAAACCCACTTTCTCTATAGCACATCATTTGATGTGTGTAGTTTCAGCTCTCACTGCAGAAATGTGCTCGAATGTTTCTTGCTTGAATGTCACAGA
>NW_004524726.1:1695243-1696863 GCF_000260255.1 Octodon degus
CTTACTCACCTTTCCTAAAATGTATTTAGAGTCTTAGGTAGTATATATCTGAGTTCAAAACGTATGAAAATTTATCACATAACTACACGAGTAATGGTGACTATACCAAGTAGTACTAGTTTATAATATTTAAAATGGAGTTTTGATTTATTGTGTTTTGTGTGTTCTCAGCATATGGCACAACTTAGGAAACTATTGGTCACCTGATTTTTAAATAAAGTAAATATTATTTGTTAAATTCATCCTTCTGCTGTTTCCTAAGTACTTCAAGAGAAGTATAAATGGCAGGAAAAGTATTTTGAAGATTAGCAGTTACAGCACAAAAAATACAGAAAAAGAAGCTGGAAATGAAAAGTAATCCAATTTATGAAAGATGTTGTTAACTACATCAAGTCTAAGAATACATTCTGGAAAAAAATATCCTCATCTTTCTGTCGAACATATTATATTTAGTCACATTCTTCTTTATGTCTCACACAATTTTGTTGACATTTGTTAATTCAAAATAATCTTACTCTTCCTTTGTTTCCTCTCCTCCTAATCACCACTGCTTTTTATGTAGTTCCACAGTCTATGCAAAAGATGAGTTATTCGTGTCATCCAGCTGATTTCATGGGTAATTCTTTACAGTATCTTACAGATAACTTATAAATTTAGCTTAATACTGTTTATTGAAGTGAGGATTAGGATGTGATTTAAGTCATTGATTTGTATTTTTTATTTACAATAGAGATTAAAGTTTTTCAGGACCTATTAGCACCAATTAAAAAAATATACTGATGGGACCAGGGAGATGGCTCAGTAGAATAAGTGCTTCCCTGGCGAGCACAACGGTCTGAGTTCAATCCATGGTTCCACAAAAAAAAAAAAAAAAAAAAAAAGACTGATAGGGGCTGGGGATTTAGCTCACTGTTGCAACGCCTGCCCAGCAACGGTGAAGTCCTGAGTTTGATTCCTAGTACACACACACAAACATACATATAGCTGTAGAGATATAGATATAGATATAAATATATTTCTTACAGTAGCACTTTCCCTTCAAAAAGATTTTCTAATTTCTAATATAGAATAATGCTATATTACAGTTTATATCAATTTTGTTATTTTTACCTTCCAATACAATCAAAGAATAGTTTTGGTGGAAGGGAAATCGCCTCCTTTTTCTCTCAGCCAGCTTCCTCCCCAGCCCCTCCACTCCAGGCTGAGGCTGAGGCTTGAAGAATGTCCCGGGTTCCGCTGGGGAAGGTCCTCCTTAGGAATGTCATCGGGCACACAGATGCTCACAATCAGATCCAGGAAGAATCAGATATGTGGAAAATAAGAGAAATAGAGAAACAGAGGATACTTATCAGGAAACCTCAAGGAAAGTATTGCTCAGCAGTTCAGTTTGGATGCGTAGTTTAATATTCAGAGAGAATATTGGAGGTCAAAGACTAAAATTTCTGGGACACTGGAAGACGATTTTCTTAAACCTAAATCCTGGAACCAGCAGTTGTATGATTATGAAGCTAATACGCCAGACAGGTGGGGTCACAGTGGTTATGAGGAGTTATACCCTGAAGAACTCAAAACAGAAAGTGATTGCAGGATATTACCAATGCGAAGAAAGCATCTCAGATA
>NW_004524726.1:1700928-1705687 GCF_000260255.1 Octodon degus
ACATTTTTCTAAATCCCTGTGCAGCAATAGAAGCCCAGTCCAAATAAAGTCTTACTCTGGGAGTTCTATAAATCTTCTTATGACTCATGATGGTGTATTATATGTGCAGAAAAACCTGTAAGTCTGGTAGCTCTTACAAAGAGATTCTTGTCTTGCTTTTGAGTTTAGAAGGAAAATTTCATCTTCTCTCCCTTTAATAGGATGCTGGGTGTTGATTTGTCACAAATAGCTTTTATGAGATGCAGTTGCACCTATCTTCTTTGCCTATTTCTTTCAGTTTTTTTTTTAACCAATAAGGGGTATTTAATTTTGTCAAAAGGATGTTAGCCATCTATCTATTTGACCATAAGTTCTCCTCCTTTGATTCTGTTTATGTGGTATATTTCACTTATTGAATTGCATGTTTTGAAACATCCTTGTATCACTCACTTGGGTGAAACCTACTTGATTATTGTATATGATCCTTTGGATGGTTTGTTGCATTCTATTTACTTATATCTTATTATAATTTTTGCATTAACTGTCACTGAGATTTGTGTGTAATTCTCTGTTTTAACTCAGTTTTTTGCCTTGTGATCAGTGATGCTGGCTTCCAGAAATGAGTTTGAATGCAGCCCTTCCCTCTCAATTTCCTTGAAGTTGTTGAGTTTGGGGTGATGTAAATTACTTAGAATTCTGCAGTATTTCCCTCAGGATCTGGGCATTTTATCAGTTGGTAGATTTTTTTCATATTGTCTCAATTTTATTACTTGTTATTGGAGTACTACAAATTTTAATTTCTTCTTCATTTAATGTCTACGATCATAATTTATATTTAACATACAGCTTAAAATAGTAACAAAGGAAATCAGGCAGGAGAAAAAAAGAGATTACATATAGGAAAAGAAGAAACCAAGTTATTATTATTTACAATTGAACAGATAATTTACATAGAAGACCCAAAGAATTCAGACTTCTGGAGTTAGTAAGACATCTCAGCACTGTACCAGGATACAAATCAACATACAAATATCAGTAGCATTTGTGTGTACCAATAATAAGTTCAGGAAAACCATTTACAATAGAATCAAGAAAAATTAAGCAGAGAGGAAATAACAATCAAAGAAATCAAAGACAAAAGGAATCCAAAGAGTACATGAGTACATGAGAAAGTGGAAAGATGTCCCTTGTTCCTGAATAAGTAGAAACAATACTGCTCAAATGACCACACTCTCAAAACTGATATATAGATTCAAGGCAATCTCAATCAAAACATCACAACATTTCTCAAATAACCATAGAAACAATCCTAAGCTCATTTAGAACCATAAGAAACCAAAAATAGCAAATGCAATTCTGGGCAACAAGAGAAAAACAGGAGCTATCAAAATACATGGTTTCAAATTATACTAACAACTAACATGCAAACAGCCCATATGCCCATCAACAGATGTCTAGGTAAAGAAAATGGAGTATCTATCAGTCAATCTATCTATCTATCTATCTATCTATCTATCTATCTATCTATCTATCTATCCATCCATCCATCTATCTTTCATCTATCTAAATATTATCTGACTATAAAGAATAATAAACTGGGACCAGTTGTAAGAAAAAGGACACATCTAGGAGGCCAGCCAGAAAACTCAGTGGACTAAAGTGCCTGCTTCAGCAGGGCACAGTGGCAGGGGTTCAATCCCCAGCATACCATGCTGGCCCAACTCCCACAGCACACTGAGTCAGTGATTAAGACTGGGTGTGGTGGCACTCACCTGTAATCTCAACACTTGGGAGAGTAAACACAGGAGAATCCCTATGAGTCTGATCTATGCAGTGAGATAATGGATACATCTAGAAACTATAATCATAAGTGAAATTAATCACTTTGTGATATCTCTCATTTCAGGATTACAAAGTAAAAGTTAAGAGCAAAAAAGAAAACCAGGAGAGAGCTCTTTTGCAGATGGGAAAAGATTCAGGAGATTGCAGGCAAAGGGAAGAGGATAAGTTGAAGTAAAAATATTTAAGATCTATCATGTATAGGTACCAAATACTTATAATGAATATAAACATAATATGTCATAAGCATTGCATGTTTTAAACATGAACTAAAAACAATTATAACATTAAGAATGAAAATGGGAAAAGGCGAATAAGAGATAAAGGGATGTAGATGGGAAAAGGAGGGAGGCAAAGAAGAGTCAAGGTGTGTTATACACAGGTACATACTCCCTGAAATTCTTGGAAACTTCATGTGGCAGAAATATGTATTAAAGAAATAAAATATAATAAATAAAGATCTAGAAACACTAGGTATTGCTGTTTCTGAAGAGTTCTAGAGACTGGCAGCAGAAATCGAAGATTACTGAGATCAGTGGCTCAAACTAGCATGAGCCAGCAATATAGACCTACAGAGACTGGCATCAGCTTGCATTGCCTGTTTCAGCATTTGGAAAATAAATAACAATAGGAACTGGCAGCATAAACCAGCAATGATTGGCATTGACCAGTGTTCATGGGCAGCAAAGATAAGTGACAACCAAATGCCACAAATGACATCAATGACTGGTGTCAGTGACAGGTTTTAAGCAGCCATGGCAAGTGGCCATGACCAAGGACATTGGCAGAGAATAACAGGAAACATCTGCACAGTGGAAACTGCAGAAAGAGCTTATAAGAACTACAAAGTGTTATTACTGCTGTTGAGGAGCTAAGGGAAATAGATAAAAATGCAGAACTACGACACGAAGGTCTGACAGACACTGATTCTTGCAGCCTCACCCCACCAGTGGAAATACACTTGGCCAAATTTCAATTATGTGAAATGGTTTTGAGTGGTAGACTCCAAGGTACTAGGTTAAAACATCAGGATTATCTTGATGACAATAATACAGATTAAATCCTATGCAGTTCATACAGGTAAAGCCACAACAGACCTAAATTCATAATTCAAATATACCACCATAAAGAAAAAGATAACAAAAATCTATCCTTTTTTGAAGATAAACTAATAGTAAAAATGAAACCAGTTACTTTACATATATATGTATACTAATTTTTGTTTTGTCTTCTTAAAACAAGGTCTCACTGTACAGTTCAGGTTGGCCTCAAGCTTGCTTTGCAACCTCAGCTGGTCTCGAACGTGCAACAATTCTGCTGACTCAGCCTCCCAAGTGCTAGGATTACAGTCCTGTTCATCGAGGCCCAGCCTACTGAAATATTTTTGAAACATTAGAATTTATACTTTGAGAAAATGTTTGGACCTCTATTTCCTGTTTATCTTTCTCTAATATTGTTCTGTATTTGTAATTGTTTGGTAGGTATCTTTTAAGGTTTGTTTTATACTGTTGAGTACTTGGAAGACAATGATATGCAATCTAAAACCTATTGCTCTTCTATTATTGTTTATTTCAGAAGGCTTTTTTCATAAAATAAAAATTTTAAAGTTACTATAATTGTGAGAAAACTTACTAAAATTAATAACAAGTACACGTTAGTAATTTTTAAAAAATGTTAATGATAATATACATAGAAAAATTAAATATGGATCTACTTTCTGGAAAAATATGGGAGGAAAAGTGAAAAAGAAAATTCAGAAATCAAAACAAAATTAAATCACTATTAGCATAAGGTTACTGAATGCACAAAATAATAGCCTATAAAAATCTAAGCATATCCGTATCCAGAAAATATCTAAATATTGCAAAGACAATCTACGAGAGGTGATATTGTTTAGCCATATGTTTGACTCGTAACCCTAACAGACTTTTTTTTTCTTAACTACAATTAAATTCTTCATATAATCTTTCTTTTCTTCTCAGTACCAGGGGTTGAACTCAGGACTTATGCTTGCCAATCAAGCACTTATGTCACTGAGCTATCACCCTGACCCACGTATTATCTCTTGGATACTTCTGAACTAATGGATATTTATGAAGATAGTTTGTAGAAAGACACAATTAGCTGAAATCAGAACATTTATAATAAACACTAAATATCTGAAAGTTAAAAGATAACGTAATGGTTCAATATATGAATAGAAATATACCTGAGAATCAACTTAATTCTTAGGTATTAGAATGAGAATAAATAATCTCAGTTTTAGCTTTTGGTAATTGATAGAATGAAATGGAAAGTTGGCCTGGCCTGGCCTGGAGGAAACTCACCAACTGAACCTTCACATAATGAAAAATTCAATCCAATCAAAATGTTGTGCCTCAAAAACAATTTAAATTCCAAAAGAACACGTGGAACCAAATAATCAATAATAATCAAATCCAAATTTAATTTTGATATTAGGAACAGAAAATCAACACTGTGTTCACAAGTTTGATTAGGCAAGAAAAAGAGATAACAGAGACATGTATAGGAAAGGAAAAATTAAAATTACCTCTTTGTTTTTAAGATGGCATGATAGTTTACATGGAAAATCCTCCAAACTCTAACAGAGAATTCATACTATAAACAAATTCAGTAGTACAGCAGGATACAATATCAACACACAAAAATAAATTTTTGTACACTAATAGTGAACAAACAGAGAAAGAAATTCAGAAAAAAAGAAGGCATTCACAATAACATGCAGAAAACTAAAATATTTAGCAATTGACCAAATAATGAAGTGTAATACTTATGCAAGAAAAATAATAGGTCTACAAAAAAAGAATATCAAAAAGCACATCAGAAAATGGGAAGACATCTTATATTCCCTGACATGCAGAACCAATATATTAAAAATGACATACCTCCAAAATCAATAAAGCAATGCAATGCAATTCCA
>NW_004524726.1:1705787-1707527 GCF_000260255.1 Octodon degus
TGTTCTTGCTAGGCAAGTACTTATTCTACTGAGCTATCTCCTCTGGCCTTCAATTTCTTAATTGCCCTAACATCTAGTAATTGGATAGTAAATGATTCTGAGTTCCATTGTTGCATACTACTTAAGTGGACTTGTGTTTGAAATTATTTCTTCAGTTTGTTGGAAGTGATGTCTGGAAGAATTAGGGGTTATGCTAGTTATGCTCTGAAAAAAAAAATTCAGAGCAACAGCCATGTAAATGTCTTTTTTTTTGGGGGGGGGGAAGGGGATTGTATTGGGCATTGAACCCAAGGCCTTACATTATACCAGGCAACTGATCTGCCTCTGAGCTATACCCCTACCCTATTGTCTTCCTTGTTTTCTAAATTTATTCATTCATTTTATGTTTTCCCTGAATGTATGTTGAATTAATTCCAAAATGAAACAAACTTCCTAGGGATAGACCCACTTTTTTATAATCTTCTGGATTAAAGTACCAAGTGGAGACTTAAAAAAAAAAGAATAGGTTTGGTGTATAAATATAATAATAATAATAACAATAACAATGGCAATAATAATAATAATGTGTACCTTTTACCTGTTAGAGATGACAAACCATCTAACTACCACTAACAAACAGCAATTTATGTATCATAATTTGTAAATGGAATTGTTTGCCATCCATTGTACTAAGTAGTGTAGTACCTTTTGGTTACTTTACCTCACCTTGATCTCTTCCTTTTGTGAAAAAAAGTAGTTTTCCAATTTTATTTGTCTCAAAACAACAAAATCTGGTTATTGTATTTGGGGTTCAGTGTTACTGTTGAAACATACATTATTTAAAATTATTTTAATTTAAAGTACTTCCTCTAACATTAATAAAGGTTACTTTAAGGAGTATTGGGTAACTGTATATTTTTAAATTTTATTTCTGGAATTAAATGACTTTTGATCACACAATTTCATATGGAATACTATTTACCAAAGGACTATTGAGAAATAAATTACAAGTATATATTTAAAGAACAACATCAAAAAATTTTCAGTTCATTCTGTTCCTACTCTCTGTACATAGCACATTCTCCAAATCTATCACCCAGTAGTAGTGCATATGGAAGATTGGAAGGATGGCAAATAATCTTAACCCACAACTTCATATCACCCAAAGCATCATCCTACTTTGGTTTCTAGAACCTGCTTGTCTTATAACTCATGGCAACAAACTCTAAAATGTTCTGATAATCTAAAATCCTAATTGCATGCACATGCCTTTAAACTTACAAAAGGGGCTCTAATTATTTCAATATTAGTGAAACAACAAAAAAGGTGGCTAACAGTCATGTCTGTTTAGTAAGTAATACATATCAGGGCCAGCCAGATAGCTCAGCAGACTAAGTACCTGCTTTGGCAAGTGCAAGGACCAGATTTCAATCCTACTATCCCTGTCCTCTGGCCACACTGAGCCAGTGACTGAGTCCGGGCAAGGTGACGCACACCTGTAATCCTAGAAATGGGGAGGCTGAAAAAAGGAGGATCGCTATGAGTCTGACTGGGTAGTGAAATCCTGTACCAAATATATAAATGAAAAAATAATGATAATAGTCAGAAATTCATGTCTGTGTTTTCTCTGTTTTTATCATACCAAAACGTAAAGCTCATGTAAAATCAAACCTAGTTTCTGTGTATTATACAAATTCTACCTAACTCCTTTGGCATTGTATGCAAACTTAAATCAGTAGTTAAAATATAAAAATATTTAAT
>NW_004524726.1:1717382-1720616 GCF_000260255.1 Octodon degus
AAATCAAAACAAAATTAAATCACTATTAGCATAAGGTTACTGAATGCACAAAATAATAGCCTATAAAAATCTAAGCATATCCGTATCCAGAAAATATCTAAATATTGCAAAGACAATCTACGAGAGGTGATATTGTTTAGCCATATGTTTGACTCGTAACCCTAACAGACTTTTTTTTTCTTAACTACAATTAAATTCTTCATATAATCTTTCTTTTCTTCTCAGTACCAGGGGTTGAACTCAGGACTTATGCTTGCCAATCAAGCACTTATGTCACTGAGCTATCACCCTGACCCACGTATTATCTCTTGGATACTTCTGAACTAATGGATATTTATGAAGATAGTTTGTAGAAAGACACAATTAGCTGAAATCAGAACATTTATAATAAACACTAAATATCTGAAAGTTAAAAGATAACGTAATGGTTCAATATATGAATAGAAATATACCTGAGAATCAACTTAATTCTTAGGTATTAGAATGAGAATAAATAATCTCAGTTTTAGCTTTTGGTAATTGATAGAATGAAATGGAAAGTTGGCCTGGCCTGGCCTGGAGGAAACTCACCAACTGAACCTTCACATAATGAAAAATTCAATCCAATCAAAATGTTGTGCCTCAAAAACAATTTAAATTCCAAAAGAACACGTGGAACCAAATAATCAATAATAATCAAATCCAAATTTAATTTTGATATTAGGAACAGAAAATCAACACTGTGTTCACAAGTTTGATTAGGCAAGAAAAAGAGATAACAGAGACATGTATAGGAAAGGAAAAATTAAAATTACCTCTTTGTTTTTAAGATGGCATGATAGTTTACATGGAAAATCCTCCAAACTCTAACAGAGAATTCATACTATAAACAAATTCAGTAGTACAGCAGGATACAATATCAACACACAAAAATAAATTTTTGTACACTAATAGTGAACAAACAGAGAAAGAAATTCAGAAAAAAAGAAGGCATTCACAATAACATGCAGAAAACTAAAATATTTAGCAATTGACCAAATAATGAAGTGTAATACTTATGCAAGAAAAATAATAGGTCTACAAAAAAAGAATATCTAAAAGCACATCAGAAAATGGGAAGACATCTTATATTCCCTGACATGCAGAACCAATATATTAAAAATGACATACCTCCAAAATCAATAAAGCAATGCAATGCAATTCCAGCAGAACTGCCAGTAGCATTCTGCACAGAAGTAGAGAGAACAATCCTAAATTCATGTGAAACCAGAAGAGAATAGCAGAAGTTCTGGGTAAAAATAATAAAGTAGAGCAAATATTTTTATGTGAGAAGGAAAATTAATTATCATTAAGATATATTTACTTAAAATTTCTACCTGTGCTTCATGAGAAAAAAATAAACAAGAGGTAGTTTTCTTATAGAAGAAAATTTGTGAAATAAACAACTGAGGGCTGGTGACATAGTTAAGTGGACTAAGTGCCTACTTAGGCAAGTGCAGGGACCAGGGTTCAATCCCTAGCACTACATGCAGCACTGGCCTTGCCTATGGGAGTGCAGAGCCAGCCACTGAGGGAGGGATGGAGGTTCACACTTGCAATCTCAGCACTGGGGAGGCTGAAAAAACACCTGTACTGGTAAATACTTTAATATCTGTCTCTAGAAAGTAAATAGTATTATTATACTGTTAGGTTAAAAGAGCATGTGTTTTTACCCAAGAATACTTTTCATATTTATGTAATTGACAAAAAAAATTTAAAGGCATACAAATCTTTTTCCTCATTTCTTCTTTCAGTAAGTTTGAGAGGTAATTAAATGTATCAGTAAAAGGTAATGTAGGGTAGAATTATTAATTTTCTAGTTTTACAATTTCAGAAAAAGAGGAAAATGTTAACTGATTTCAAATTTAGCTATACATGTAAAATTGAAAAGCTTATCACTAAAACAAGTAGAATTTTTGTGAAATCAATAGAGAAGAGTAGAACACTGAAGATAGCAATACTGGAATAGAATTAAAGATTTAGCAGAAATAACACTTCAAAGAAAAAGGCAAAAACAGCCAGCCAAATAGCTTAGCGGATTAAAGCACCTGCAAGCAGGCTCAATGGCCAGGGTTCAATCCCCAGGCCTGCTGTGCTGGCCCTGCCCCCAGGGCGCGCTGAGACAGCAATTGAGACTGGGCATGGTGGCATGTGCTTGTAATCCCAGCTCTTGGGAGCTTTTAAACAGGCAGATCACTAGGAGTCCGATATTGTAGTGAGTCCCTGAATACCCTGTGGACCCTTCCCTAAAATACAAATAAATAAATAAATAAATAAATAAATAAATAAATAAAAAAAAAGAAAAAAAGGCATGAGAAAAATTGAAATTTGTATTAAATTAACTAACAATTATATTACATGTAAAAGGAATAAAGGAAAAAGTATTAACTCTGTGCAGTGTTAAATATACAAAATTGTAAAAAGGCATAGCAAGAGTGCAAGTGGAGCTGAAAAGTTACAAGACAATGAGTTTCATCAAATATGTCTTCGTTATTACTCTCATTGCTGAGACAAAATATTCAGCACACAACGTTAAAAGAGTAAAAGCTTTTTTCTGCTCACAGTTGTAGAGGTCTGTAGAGGGTTCAGCCCACTTTTGGTCTGCTGCAAGGTAGGGTGGCATGGACAGTAATAACAGATGAGAAGCAGTCCACGGCTAGCAGAAGGCAGCCAAGCAAGCAAGCTGCCCACAGCTTCCCTCAGCCCTTTCATAGTACATCTGACCTATTCATTTTAGCATACCTAGCTATTGAGCAGCACATGCTCTGGATCCAGCCAGCTTTGCTGAGGCCCCTCTTGCTGCATGAAGGTCAGTGTGTCCCTCTAGACACAAACCAACAGTTGGCCTCCAAGAATATGTAGATTAACACTGTTCACTAGATGTTTATACCTTACTAACTTTATCAAAGAGAAAATTGCAGTGTGGATAAAAACTGGTAGGATTACACTGTCAAATGAATTAGTAAAATCTACAACATTGGGTCACATGAATATGCAAATAAATATGCAATAAATATCTTCATAGAATTCAAAGCTAGTGTTTTGATTTTTACGTTGATAATTTGTCAAAAAGTTGCACATTTCCTGAACATATTTTTTCTATGGGAAAGAAAAAAACACTTTTTGGGGGTCAGGGAAATACCTCAGTGAAATAAGCACTTTCTTGGCAAGCACAAGATCCTCAGTTTGATCCCTGATGCCACAAAAAAAAAAAAA
>NW_004524726.1:1720716-1722341 GCF_000260255.1 Octodon degus
AAAGGGTATATTTTATGGTTGAATTGCTTTATTGCAAACATCTATTATAAATCCCCAGAGTAAAGGCCAAATTGCCTTTTATGTCTGTGAGGCAAAACAACAGAATCTCTCAATAGACAAAGTAGAAAAGCGATTTAAAAATGATACCTCACAGAAGCAAGGAGAACTTGTTTTCACCTTTTAAAATATTTTCTCATTATTTATGATTAATGTATAAAGTATGTATAGATAAGTAAATATTTATTACCCACTGCATTCTTTAAAATACTTACTTGCCATGTTTAACACTGAATAATTGGATTCTACAGTCTATAGGGATTAAAGTTGTATGAATTATTCAAGTAAGGTTTTTATTGTAATATAAAGTTATAAAGCACTTTCATGTGTCTATAATAATAAACCTAAATTATTGTTCCTTATTTTTAAGAACATTCATACTTCATCCATATAATATTATACTATAATTCTCTCTAATAATGTAATGAGATCAATGACAGTCCAACTAGTGTATTTATTTTACTTCTTCATTTGAGTATATGTGTGAATAAGATTTATGTCACACAAAATTTTCAGTTTATTTAATGAATTTTTTTTCAGTGAATTGTACAGTGAATGCACAGAAACATAGGCAAAAAATTGAAGAATAACTTACCAGGAAGTAACACTAAGTTCATGATATGATAAACAATTAGATGTGAGGAAGACACATGATATCTGTCTTTTTCTGGTGTGAAATATTCTTCAGAGAGACATTGATATTTGAGTCATTTCAAAAATTGTTCAACACAGATGTGAAAGTAAAGTTTTCAAGGACAAAAGAAAGTTTAAGACTTGTGTCAAGTTCAAGGTTCACTTTCTAGTTAAAAAATTAAAATCTCATGTGATTACGTCTTGGCTGTTTGAACAAGGTTGTACAGAATAAAATTTTAAAAATGCAAATAGATACTGTCTATTGGAAACACTTTATTGTGTGAGAATAAATGTCACTGGAAATTTTACAAGGTAAGTAGCATAATCTGGCTTATTTTATTTTTGAAAATTAGTCTAGCCATGGGGTCAGGGGAGAGTGGATTATATAAAAGCATGGATTTAAGTAGAGAAAGTGTTAAAGTTTACTATAACTTCCCAACAGAGAATGATTTCTTTAGTTCAAATGACAGCATGCTTGGCAGGTGCAGATTAGAGATATAATTGTGAATTTAGCATCAATAGAAATAGTTTGTAGACTAAAAGTGATGGAACAGGTTGGAATAGTGAAAAGAATCCGGATTTTTAGCTTTAAATAATAAAACAATAGTTTTACATACATTCACATTCTGCAACACAATTAGAGATATTAAAGTTTAAGGACAGGATTTAACTAGACTCTGACGAATGTACAACGCAAAAATGGTCTTAAAAATCTGCGTAAATGTAATTTGCAGTCATAGCATTCTTAGCAACTTATATAAGGAGTGCATTTAAAAATCAGAGCCACAAATGTAATATTATAGAGGTTGTTGAACATTGAATAATTATGTAGGAAAAGACACAACAGTAGACAGAGAATTAAAGCCAAAGGAAAATGCAACAATCTAAATAATACATGAGGAGACGACCAGGGCCGCGGGATGCTGAATAGACCC
>NW_004524726.1:1722441-1724278 GCF_000260255.1 Octodon degus
CAAAATAGACCTGAGGATCAATGGAATAGATTAGAAGATGCTGAAGCTCCTATGAGCACACTCAGCAACCTTATTTTTGACAAAGAGGCCAAACATACTCACTGGAGGAAAGAAAGCCTCCTCAACAAATGGTGCTGGAAAAACTGGCTCTCTACAGGCCGAAAACTCAAACTTGACCCAGGTCTATAACCATGCACTAAACCAAAGTCAAAATGGATTAAAGACCTAAACATTATAGCAGAGACAACAAATCTCCTGGAAGAGAAACCTTTAAAAATTTCTTGTTTGTATGTTTGCTTGAAGAACTTCTTAGCATCCTAACTTGACTTCCCGGTTTAAAACGTGGTGGCATGTGCCTATAATTCCAGCACTTGGGAGACTGTAAGCCAGAGGATCACTCCAAATCTGATCTGTGCAGTGAGACCTGTAGACCTTGTAGACCCTGTCCTAAATACAAAAACAAAAACAAACAAACAAACAAAAATCTGGTAACTCCCTTCCTCTATCTCTCTTTCTTTTCCCTGACCATGTTCTGCCCTCTACCCGTTGCTTAAAGACCACGTCCCTGCTTCAGGCGTTCTCATGTTTTTGGTTTGTTTTGTGTTTGTTTTGTTTTCTGTTTTTATGTATTTAGTACAGGGTCTACAAAGTCGCACTACATAGATTGGACTTGTAGTAATCCTCCTGTTTTCTGCCTCCCAAGTGCTGGGATTACAGGCATGTGTCATTACTCCCAGTCTCAATTGCTATCTCTGCGTGCCATGGGGGCAGGGCTGGTACCACACTCAGGGACTGAACCCTGGACCATGAACTCTGCCTAAGCCTTGGCTTTAGTCTGGTGAGCTATTTGGTCAGCCCTCGCGCCTTCTTATGTTATTAACTTGCTGCCTTAAGAAATCTTTCTGACCTCATTGGTAGTCTCCAGGGTCCTGTCTTTTTTTAAGAAATCTGAAAATTGCTCATAAAATGTCGTTTTATGTAAGTTTCTATTTATGAAATTGAAAATAGTACAGACTGAAATTGAGCTGTAGCCATGTACTTGTTTCATCTCTCTATAGAAGTCACATGAAAATGATTCCAAATACAGTTTCCAGGAGCAACTTTTCATGTTGTAACTTTGGACATATTTCTCCACTCATCCTTCAAATAAATTGATTGTGGGTCCTCTAGGGACTACCAAATTGATGAATTAATTTTAGAATTCCATAAAAAAAATCCTTGGAGTCACGAATAGATTTTATCATTTGTTTTGTCTAAGCTTTTTAATGCTCTTTGAAATAAAAACAGCACACTGCTTTACCAAATAACTTTCTCCATTGGAAAATGGATTTGTACAAACTAGCACAACTTTAAAATATTAAGAGGGGCTGGTGAGATGGCTCAGTGGTCTAAAGCACCTACTTAAAGCAAGCTTAGTAAAGCACGGGGACCGCGATTCAATCCTCCAGCACCACATGGGCTGAGCTGGCCACACACACACAAAAATAAATAAATTTGGCAACCAGGAGGCCGAGAGAGCGATAACCGGCCCGACAGAGACTACAGGCCCGAGACTGTCTCCCTCCTTCCACCAGCAGAGAAGCACTGCTGTCATGCCAGGATCCCTGAAGAAAGGCACAGAAGGCTCCCACAGGTTGGGCGTGGCCCTGGCTCCCACCCAGCCCCTAGAAGCTCTTCCTGATTCTGCAGCCCTCACACCATCACCTCGGCCACACAGTGGTTTCCATAGCAACAGTGTCCTTCCCAAAGGGAAACCATGGAAGGACGCTAAGGGAAGAATGAAGGGGAAGTAAGCAACACAGAAATGTAACAAATAAAATAACAACAACACAAAAAA
>NW_004524726.1:1724378-1746002 GCF_000260255.1 Octodon degus
TATTTCAGAATTCCATTAATTTACTTATCTCCTCTTATACAAGTCAAAATTACCAAAATTTAGCATGGTTTTACTATTAACAACAACACAAAAAATAAAAAAATAAAAAATAAAAATAAAAATAAAATAAAATAAAATATTAAGAATGAAGAAAAATATTAAGGATGATTGGTTAATACTATAATGTTTTCAGAAAATTTTACAGAATTAAGAGTGAAATGGTATGTATTAAACCACTGCAAAGATACCACCGCAGGATAATGAAAGTGCTCGAAATAAAGAGATCCTTTGTTATAGTCTTAGAATTGTGTGCTTAAATTTCCCAAGATACCAAGAATGAGAGAGAAAGATCTATTTTTCTGAGTAAGTCAATGGTTTATTCTCATAATGATAGTAAATAAGATCATCTTTCTTACCTTGGAATCAATTTCAGGACAGGGACTGAAAACAAAAGGTGATGAAGAAATTTAAAGTTACATCGATCCTGTATATGACTTATATGTACAGGCTTTCACTACTTTACTTTTTATTGGTGTAAAACACATCAACCCTTTCTAGAAGAAATATATTATATATAAATAACATCCTTTTAAATGTGTGATAAGAATGCTTAATTAAGACACGACAGAATGAATGGAACTCCCACTAGATGAATAATTCCAGATGTTTAAAAATTGACTATTAAGGACACGACATGTGCAAGGGTTTCCCAGAAGTCTGATTTACTGTTAACCAGTTGTGACAGGGGATATGTGTTTCAATCCTTTACAATGTACATGAGGGTCTAAGAGACTAGTTAAGACATTTATATATAAGCTTAAGAGAGTTTGGACAATTGAATGGATTTCCCCTTGGAGAAGGCACACACTGGTGATTTTACTTTCTTTTTCTTCAGACAGCAGAGATATCTGAAGAATAATTATTACTATATAATAATTATATTAAAAGAATTACTTTTAAAACATTTTCTTGTGTTTAAATAGTTAAGCCATCTCCAAGACAACTAACCTAAGGTCATTCAAACAATCTGGCAGGTAGCAGAGAGGTCCTTTGGACTTCTGGACATGCACCCTATGTGGCTCTGACCAGTAAAACAAAAGGACAAATGAAAAGCTTGGCATGAACAAGGACCATAATCAACTGAGTCCTGAAAGATATAATTGGGAAATTCCATAAATAAAGAGTAATCTCTACATATCTATTGAACCCATTGGGGAGACCACATTGATAGACTCAAGATCTTTTCTGGGAGATTTACCATTATCTTTTTCTCTCTTTAAGTTTTTGTTCTTTTTTTTTTTTTTTTTATTTGTAGAAGGAAAGTCTTATGACACTTTTTTTCTTGTCTCTTGTTTTAAGTCTTCGTTCTTTATTGGCCCCAAGAGGTAGGTAGGTTGGATAAAGAAATAGGCAAAATTTTCCCAGCAATAGGATTGAGTTATGAAAGTATAATTGAGTAAGCGAAATGTATTTGGTGCTATATGATTCTAGATAATTTATGGATGTATCTCAGTTTTACACTATGATTTAATTCAAAGCTACTACTTTTAATTGGGAAAGAATAAAAAATATATGGAATTATCATAATCTAAAGATAAAAATGTTTAGTGATATACTTCAAATGACAAGTATGAAAATATATAAAATGTTTCTGATCATCTATGAATCTTGATGACTTACCTTACCAGAAAGTAATTCAATTATTTATATATTTGCATATGTTTTTATACAATATGAAAAATGTTAATGATGGTAAATTCAAAGCATGAACATGAACTGACAAATTTAAAGGTTTCTTATACTTTGTGTCACTAACAATCAGTTTCTGCATTGACAGCTATCAGAAGCTATGCACCTCTTTAAACATGTATTCTGGAGATCTTGAGTTTAATAAAACATGCATGTACATGAAATTTGTTTTAAATATTTAGAAAAAGAACTATTGAAGAGTATTTGAAAGAAAAGACCTTTACATCTTGTTTCAACATCAAGATAATGAGAATTTGGGCAGACATATTTTACTCTGCTTTTTCTCTGAAACACAATTTTAAATGTACTAGAAAAACCATTAAAATAAGTTGAAATCGTGATAAAGTATAAGCAACTTCCCTTAAGTTCTGAACAGTCTAAACTTAATCAACACAAAATATGTAATATATCAATGCATATTTTTCAAGTACTCTAACAAATATTTAAAATACAGAGCTGGGAAAGATAAATAGTTTAAATTTTACATGATTTAGATCTACCCCTACTGTTAGAAAAGGTTGTATTGACACATAAATATTAGAGCAAATTGACTAAAATTAAGATTACCAAACGTGAAATTATTATCAGAATTCTAGCCTTTTAATTTCTTAATTTATGGTAAAATATGATATAAATAAAATAAATTTTATTTTTATTTTTTATGATAGTTTTATTTTTTAATGTATTTAGTACAAGATTTACAGGGTCTTACTACAAAGATTGGACTCATAGTGATCCTCCTGTTTTCAGCCTGGCAAGCGCTGGGATTATAGGAGGGAGACTCCATGCCCAGCTAATTGAAAAATTTTTCAATGGCTCTTTTCTATACTTGCATTGTGTTCCTATTGATATTTTTTTCAGTGTCTAATATTCTTAGGTCTGTACCTACATATTCCTTCCATGCAAATCTTTTCTAGAAAGTTTATTATAAACTATAATTTTCTAAACTTTTGTTTTTTAACATTGGTTACTTCATTTTAAAATTGTGTTGTGCAGGTATTAATACTAATTTCTATAATATTTTCCCTATTAAAATGTGAGATTCCAGAGAATGCATTTTTAGTTCACATCTAAGTTTTACTAATCTAAAATAATTCATTACATAATTATGAGCTAAATAATTATTTGTTGAGCAAAGGAATAAATTAATGCAAAAAATTACATTTTATCTAGCCGATATTTTCAAGCTATAAATGGTTATGGTTGCATGCATAGTTCTTTAGACTACATAATTTTACACAATAGATTACAGTTTAAAAAACAAAACATGAAACAAAATTACCTATTCCCAAATTTGGGAAGCATACACCAGCCTTAGATACCAGCTTTAGATATATATGGACATGTAGATAAAAGTCATCTAACTTTTTCTATTTTTGACAATAGAAACAATAAAAGTGACTATCAACATAAGCATCTCTATGCAATTCCTTCTCAGCTTTCTCCAATTTGAAATACCATATAGAAGTGAACCTCTGGAAATTGTATATAATATGCACGTTGATTTCTCCATTTGGATATGGAAACTTAGAATTTCAGAGACCACCATTCACTTGCAATGTCTATACCAGCAGAAATGTTGACTGTGCACATTCACCTTGCACTTTCTATTCTCAGGATATCATGAACACAGTGAAACAGGGCCTCAAGATCTGAGAAGCCAAATATATATCTGCATGTTTTCAAATTCAGTATTTATTTTTGTTCAAATGAATATCACTTTTGAGTTGGTCTTAGCTCAGAAAATCAAAAAGTATAATAACTGTCTTATAATGAACATTGTGTTTGCTTTGGCTAAAGATGATTCATCGGGTTATTTAGTTTTTGTAATTCTAAAGCCTTGAGTAAGAAGATAAACACTTCCTCATTTCTGCAAAAGTGTTTTGTTTCAGAAATTTACTGCAACATACTCAGTGTTCTGAGCTCAACTGATTGTAGAAATTGACTTCTGATGCAGTTAAATTTGTTTCACAAGGAAGTTGGCAGCTTGAAAATGATGTTTTCATTCTCTTAAAGCAAAATCATTTTTTGAAAATGACTGATTTTTGTTCAAAAAGACCCTGCCGCTCAAAATTTTTTGAAAAATATTAAATCACCTTCCTCAAACAATTTTATTTTCAATTGTTGTTTAGGAGGAGAGTTTACTGTCATAAATAGCTTATTATACAATGAACAAAATAGATTATGATTTAAATAGGTAAATGAATATTTTCTATTTATTGCAGCAATTGTTCAGAAAAATTATTTGATGATGATATATGTGCACCTATATCTATAGCAGCACAATTAGTCATTGGCAAATCTTGGAAATAACTAAAATGTCTATCACCTGAGGAATAGATAAGAAGGATGTTCTGTGATTGTACAATGGGGTTCTACTCAGCTATAAAGACAAACTTGAAGGCTTTATAGGTAACTGGGATGCCACTAAAGGCTATACTCATAAGTGAGATAAATAAGACCCAAATGTATAAATATCATATTATCTCCCTAGTGTGTGAAGTTGAATGAATGAATAAATCCTGAAAATTATAATAGAATATAGTAAAACAGAAGTAAACTGAATTTAGGGATTAAATAATGAAGACGAGAGAAATGAGTAAAAATATAGATAAAAAAGAAAGAGGAAAAATATACGAGTTTTATATACATCCTGTATATAGGATGGCTGAGATGATTGTACTAATAATTTCCATCAGTTCTTTGAAAATAGCAGTTAATGTGTAGAATTTTCACCTTGACTCACTCTATATGGTCATATCTGCGATCTAGCAACAACATTAAGGACAACAATATTTAGCACAAAAACAATCTTGAATACGTCTCATCTTGGTCTTCTAAGTGTGTATTGTTTGTAATGTCTTATCAATTGTTATAATACTCTCATTAACATAATATTTTGAAAAAGTAAAAAACACAATGACAACAAAATTAAGTTTTTTTGAAAGCAAGTGGTGATATTCAATTATTTGTAGTCTTGCATAACTGTATTTGTTAATGTGAGCAACAGAATTGATTATGAAAATAGATAATAGAAAAACCATTGCTAATTAGCTGTTCTTGCTTTGAAAATCTGTAACATCTGTATTATATGTTACCCTGTTTCTGTCTTTGTGTCTGCTATTTGCTCTTTGCTTTTTACTCAACATAATAAAAATACAATAAATTTTTAAAAATGTAATGTAATTTCAAATCAGGGATTGTTATGCCCCTGCTTTGCCTTTGTTGCACAGAATATTTTGGTACTTTACTTCTCTTCTGCTTCTAAGTGAATTTTTCTATTGTTTCCTCTAGTTCCGTTAGGTGTGCCATTGGTATTCTGATTGTTATTCAATTAAGTGAATTAAAAACCAAAGGGCAGTATGTTGTTTTTCACTATGTTGGTTCTTCTTACCTAAGAGGAAAGGATATCTTTCCATTATCTGTATCCTTTTTGGACTCTTTTTTTTCAGAGCACTGTGGTTTTCAATGTAAAGTTCTTTTACTTCCTTTGTCACTTCGGTTCCTGAGTATTTTACTTAACGAAGGATGATATTGTGAAAGGTGCATTTTACCTAATTTTTCTCTCAGTGATTTTGCGATTTGTGCCCAAGAATGCTATTGATTCAGCTACATGATTGAATTTGGGTACAAAATCTAGATGTCTCTTGATGGGCTTTTTGGGTTTCTCTTATATAGAGTATCATGTCATTGTCAATACGACAGAATTTAGTTATGAATTCCAGAAAGTTTTTGATGGAGATTTTAGAGTCTTCTATGTGGAATGTTCTGTCATATGCAAATAATTATTAAATATTAATAATTATTAAAATAATTCCTTTCCTATATTTATTTCTTTTATTTTTATCTTGTCTAATTGCTCTAGCTAGTATTTCTAGGAATATATTGAAAAGAAGTTGCGACACTGGACATCCTTTTATTGTTGCTGATTTTAGAGTGAAAAATTTCCGGCTTTGACTGTTAACTATGATGTTGCCTGTTGATTTTTCCATAGCTTTTATCAGATAAGATAAAGACCTTTTTTCCAACTTGCTATAGAAACAGCATAATTCTGGTTTAAAAAACAGACACAAGTATCAGTGGAATAAATTGAACATGCAGAAACACTCCAAACATGCTCAGCCACCTTATGTTCAACAAAGGGGCCAAACATCTTCACTGGAGCAAAGGTAGCCTGTTTAATAAATTATGCTGGAAAAGCTGTCTTTCCAACAGCTACCAAAGGTTGGTGGCAGCAAGAAACTATAAGAGAAGGGCCAGGTCATATGTAAGCAGCATATATCCAATATAACAATACGTGGCTTTATTAATCCCTTGAACTTCTCCTAAAATAGTAAAGTTAATCCTAAGCTGAACTGTCATATCTGGGAGAGATTTCTATCATGCAATATGTTTCAGTCAAATTCCAGTCACAATTGTGTATCAGAGAATTTCAGTGATGTCAACAGAATTAAGGAAATGATCTCCAGGCTGTATGACCCCAGATCTCACAGTCTTGTTTGAAATTGGGGCCTTACTCAAAATTGCTGCAACATCCACATATTTTCATTATAGTGTCTATGAAACATTTTCTTTAGTAATTCATTTAATATTGTTTCATTGTGACTACATTAAGATGAATACAGATAATATATCTGCTCCCACTTTTCTAGTTTCCTTATTGTTTATATTCAAGTTTCTGATTCAATAATGTCTAGTTAAAGTATTATGAAGCATTTCTAATTACCTCTTTGTCTATGGTTGAACCTAGAGGTAATGCTTAATTTACTTTATGAATGGAGATGATATGTCCATGAATCTTTACTTCATTCAACTTCTTGAATAAAATCTGCTAAACATACCTAAATTGATAATTTAACAGGAACTAAATTTGTGGTCTCCTAAAATCATTTCTTCTCCAATCTTCCTAATTCTAATTAAATTTCAATTTCAAATTCAGTTTCTTGGACTGAAACCATCAGTATACTTCATTGTTTTTAATCAAACACTTCTTGTAAGAGAAAATCTACTCCTTCAAATGTTATCCTAAACACTCACTCCCATATTTTACTTTCTGAAATAATGTATTCTGAACAGCATAAGATGTCATTTGAAATATCAGCCAGGTGGTGTGTTATTGTTCACGATACAGCAATGATTTCCCAGACCTACAGAGTAACACACAAAATCTTTGTAGTGTGAACTACAGAGGGTCACTTTGGATTTCCCACCTAAGCATAAGCCTCAGCTTCAAAGTGCTGTGTCCTTCTTGTGGTCTATAGATACTTGAAATGAAACTAAATTTTCATTATTTTTCAAACATCTTATTGTTTTGTTTTGTTTTTTCTAATGCTTGAAATGTTATTAGATATTTCCAAAGCTCTTTATTTTTCTATATCATTCAGTTCTCTGCTGAAATTTCATGTAAACAACAAGATCTTATCTGATTACCTAATTAAATCATCAAGGAACATCCCCATGTTCTTCATATTAACTTATTTTACCTTTTCATATCATTTATAGCATAAAAATGTGTTTATTTTCTTAGCACATGTGCTTTTCTGTGTTGCTCAGTATAATTTACCCTAGTTAAATAGGTTGGTTTTATCACCTACTGTGGTTGCTCTGTTGCCTAAACTGGTTATTGGCACATAACAGCATTCTTGTTATGCTGAATTTAATGAATTCAGCAATTCATTAAATATTGTTGAATTACTGAACAAAATTATAAATAAGTTGATAAGTGTTTAATATTTAATAGTTAAGGAAAAACAGAAGATTCCAATATAAGGCAACAGTTATTATAAAGGAAAAAAGAAACATGGAAATTCTCAGAAACAATTGATAACTTTGTAAATGTTTAGATATAAGAACAAAGATAGAAGATTGGAAAAAAGTTATATCTTTTGCCTTCTGTTACCAGAGGACAATGGTAGCATTATTCTAATAAGAACACCTACTGCGGATAGAGAAGTCATTTTAGTCAAGATGAACTAAAAAGTTAAATGTTGAAGGAAGTTCATATATTTGGCTGGAAGAGTGTGAGATTATCTTAATTAATTTGAAATTCAAGTGAATCTCTGAAAATTAATCCATGAGAGAAAAAGATCAAGAAAGTGTTTAATGTCTCCGGTCAGGTAAACATACTAATACCTGCAGCATGTTCAACAATGTTATTTCAGTAAACCAAGTTGCCAATGGAGGAATGCATAAACTGAGAAGAGCTTTCAAATAAGTGAAATTCAGCAGTATGAGTTTATTCTTGTTCCGAAATAAAAAAATAATTTGGGGAATTACAAGAAATATGGCCCCTGGATAGTGTCCACCGCTGGGTGAGGTAGGAATAATTTAGCAGCCCTCTTCATCAACTGGATGCACTATCTCTTGAGAGTATCTGCTTCCCTATTCTTTCATTCCATGGCCATCAAATAACCTTTTGATCAATAATTAATTTTCTTATATAGTTCAAATAGCAAGAAGTGAGCTTCCTAGCTAGAAAATGTGATCACTGGAGTAAATTAATATATTGAAAATCTGATTTATTTATCAGTCTCTTGTGACTTTTGTTAGAAGCCAGCCAATTTTGGCTTGTGAGCTTGTAAAATTGAAGCACCTGAAAAATCCAGTTTCTGACCTTTCAAGCCATGCTAAATATTTTATCTAGGTTCCTATGAATTTTGATTAAATTACCCTAACAAATTCATATTAATATATGTTCCTTGCTCCTTCAAGTTTGAGTTCCCATGTATTTCAATGTTTTATCAATTATGGATATTAATAATTTCTTAGAACAATTATTAGAGCATAACAAGGATGGAGATGAGATTTGAGGATATGATTGCAATATAGAAGAATAAGTTCATGAAACCAGCAGCTTCTTAATATCCACGTAATGTAACATTTTTCTACATAGCACATGAACAATAGGCCTGCTTACAATCTGCTTTTTCTTACGTTTTGTTCCCCCAAATAAGTGTGAAAGTATGCCATCGAGTAAAATATCATTGTTTCTTTAAAACAGAAACATTTTCTCATGGACTTTTATAAACAATGGCTTAGGATTTTTTTCAAATTTTATTTTTAAAAATTTTAATCTAAAACACTGTTCAAAATATTTATACAAATGTATATCTAATATATTCACTTACATTACCTAAGCATACATTCTATTTATTTTAGAAAATCACAGAGAAATTAGAAATAGGTTTAACACATAATATTAACATTAATTAGTGTTAACAAAATGAAAATTGTATTTGTCAAGATTCATTTAGTTATCATATATCAATTTCTAATGTCTTACTTCTGCAAAATTCGAAGCAAAGTAATAGCTCAATGATTGAGAAGCAAAGTTTATAGAATTAATAAAAAAATAGTTGGAATTAGAGCAGGACTTGAAGTGTAAGTATATAGGAGAACATATAAGAAAATTATATAAAATAGATTTTTTTGTATCATTATTGGAAAACCATCACTGAATTTTTTTAACATATATATACTACAGGATCTCCCTATGCAGCTTGGACTCACAGTGATCCTCCTGTATTCAGCCTCCCCAGTGCTAGGATTGCAGGTGTGCACCACCATGCTGGTTCTCAGCGGCCAGCTCAGTGCCCCCGAGGCAGGCCAGTGTGGCATGTGGTGCTGGGGACAAGCTCCTGTCCCTGTACTTGCCTAAGCAGGTGTTTAGTCCACTGAGCCATCTCACCAGCCCAACATCATTCAATTTTATGTTCAATAACTTAATTCTAATATTTAAAATGATGTTCCTTTCTTAATGTCTATTCAAACTCATAGTTTACGTGAAATGCACATAAAAGGGATATTATGTTACATATGAAAAATACATGGTCCATAAAAAATTAATTGTGAATTTAGATTTTGATATTTAAAAAAAATAAATAAATGAGTAAATTGCTATCCAATAGAAAATAGTAGTACAACACTGGTAAATGTAGAATGCAGATGGTAGTAATCAGTAGTTTATGGGAGCCATTTATTCGTATGCAGCAGAAAAATATTGGATAAGAGAATTAAAACAACTTTTTGCCTCCCAAAGGTATTGCAATAAGCAAAAAATTCAATAGTAAATCCTCTATTTTTATTATTATGATATTAAATACATAGTTTGCATATGCAAACAATAAAAAAGCTTAAGAATGATAGGAATAAAGGATATTTTTATAAAGACTATATCACAAATAAACATAATTTTTTTAAAAAAAACTACAATGAACATTATTTTAGATAGTAGGTATTTAATAGAGGTTTAAAGTCTGAAATGACTATTGAAACATGTATATTTTGACCATAATGCTTCCTCTGTATGTTATTAATTGATTCCAGGAGGCACAACAAGTATCACGTTGTCATGGCTGTAAAGAATAGTATCAGGAGGGCAAAGCCACTGTCAAACGCTTACACTTAAAGTACCAAAGGAGGACTGCCAGAGCAAATTTTCATATTGTAATGTCTGCTGTACCAAATTTGACATTTCAAATCAGCTGAGTACTAACGTATGACTATTCTACATGTTACTATGGCAATAATTTATTTTAAAACATAACTGCAACATCATCATAGTTGTTTGGGTCCAAAAAGCAGCTATATATACAGTGGATGTAATTTAGCATATGGTTTATTGATTTCGCTTCCAGAATTCATTTTCTGGTTTATTATTTGTCTCATTATCAGTTATAGTTTCATTCTTTACTTGTCTTATAAGTTTTTATTAAATACCAGAGACATTGGATTTTACCTTTGGAAGCAGTGTATGTTTTTGCACATTATAAGTATTCTTGAGTTTTATTTAGCAACACATTTAGGTTACTTGGAAACAGTTTGCAACAAAATCAGGATAGAACATTCTTTTGTCTTGTGTGGATTTTATGTTTCATCTCTCAGCTCATATTTTCTGAGTACTCTAAGCACTTTTTTATAAATTATATCATTATTATTTCTATTTTAAAATATTATACAGGTTTATGTTCAAGAATCCAGTTCATGAAAAATGTAGTATCAGGAGCAGGTTTGAATTTTACAATTTTATCTTGCTGTATGTCAGTAAGCTTAGTACCCAAGTTGTCACAGTGATTGGAGTGTAGGGTTTTCAAGTTTTAGCATTTATAAAGTCACTGTGGCTTTTTCCCTGGACTTCAGACTTTCTGATTTAATATCTAGGGTCAAAAATAGGAAACACATTTTTAAATTGCTCTCCACATGATGCTGATGCAGTTACCTATGAATTCCTATGTGAAGAACTCTGCTTAAAAAAAAAAATGACATTAACTAGTGCATCGCTCTCAGGTTAGGATTGATAATATTTGTAGAAAGGAGAATGGAAAGGCCATTAGACCCAAACTCTGGGTTAAGGAAAGCTTCCATGAGGACTAATTTGCAGGAAATTTAATAGATGCTGAAGTAAAAATATCAGTGTGTTCATAGGAAACAACGGAGATATCTGGAGGTAAAAGAAAACATATCAAAGTTAGGCAACATTAGATTATTATATATGACTGGATATTCTAAAGAACTTTTTGATCAGAAAGTATTCACAGATAGTTTACAAATAAGAAGAGAAGGGCACTACAAAGAAATCAATGTTCTGTTAGTCTAAGACTTACTAGCTATCAAACCAGAAGTATGACTTTCCACCTACTTTTAGTTGGATCATGTCAATTAAAGAACATTTTGGACTGGCCAAATAGCTCAGTGGATTAAAGCACCTGCTTAGGCACACATAGGCTTCAGAGGTTCAATTCCTGACCTGCTGTGCAGGCCCCAACTCTGGCACGTGCTGAGATGGCGATTGAGACTGAACGTATGGCACACACCTGTAATCCCAGCTCTTAAGAGGCTGAACACAGTCAGATCACTATGAGTCTGATCTATGCAGTGAGACCCGATAAACCCTGTAGACCCTGTAGACTTGTATTAAAACACAAAAAAGAGAACACTTTACTTCGATATGTACCTGTGAATTTGTTGTCTTCATTAATATATCCCTTACTTGTAAATTAATAGTCATGAAATGTTAAATTACATTTTTAATTATTAATGACCAAACTGATTTCTTTTTTCTGGCATAGGTTTGGGAAGGTACCATAGTTCTTAAGGTTTTACAGTAGTCTGAAATATTTTACAGTCCTTGAGACAATTATCAACATCGATTTGATTAGTTCTTAATCAATTATAATTTATCAATGTTTCATTATACGTACCAGGCATGACACAGAAATTTAAAATATGTAAAGCTCATACATTATACAACATACTCTTATTTTTTCTTCACATGAATGACATGGGTAATATGGAAGACTTGATGAAGTGTACAGAATAAAGCAATCATGAGAAGCTATTATAGCACCAAGCTTTTAGAACACTGCATTGCTGAAGGAAGAAAAATGTGCTCTGAGAATTCACCAAGTGCTAATAAATGCTGTAGTCCTGCAAAGAAACAACTGTCTCATAACATGTACTGCTAAATCAGGGAAGTCAGAGGAGGGTGTTTTATGACATTACTCTTCCGTACACCCTGAGCTTTTGTCAGTAACTTGCCCTGCTAAACAGAACAGGAAGTCAGAGGGCAATGGATCCCTGGTGATTCAGCCCAGACGGCTTGGATGCCACAAATGCCGGCAAGGAGAAGGCAGGTGGGTATGATAAGTAGAAAACAATAAAAAATAAACTCTCACATACTTTTATTCTCATGTGCAAGTCCCAAGAAGTGCAGTTTAACAATTATAAACAGATGGAAAATATGCAGAACATTCTCCAATAGTTTTGTTGCATAATATTAACAAAAATAGTACAAAATCAATTAATAGGGACTGGGGAGAAGGTTCAGTGGAATAAGCACTTCCTTGGCTAGCGCAAGGACCTGAGTTCACTCCTCAGTTCTGCCAAAAAAAAAAATCAATTAATAATTGTGGTGCCTCGATTAGCTCAAGCCTCAACCCTGTCATGTCCCTCACAAACCTGTGAATAATAATTTAATGCTAATCATTTAATGAGCCAAGGCTCCAGTCTTATCAGAACAAATATACATCTTCAAATTGTAGGTTTCTCTCACCTGCAGTGTTCTGTTTTATAGTGTCTGGTATTACTCCATGTAAAACAAGTAAGTTATTAGGTGATGCATAAGTAAGTTATTAGTTGATATATACAAAAATGCTTCACCGGTCACCACATAAAACTAGATTGACAAAAAGTTTTTTTTTTCATTTTTTTTTGCTTTTATTTTTTATTTTTATTTTTTTGATAACAATAAAATTCTTCATAGGAAAATTTGCATGGGTTTATGTACACAATTTCTGTACAAGTATAGGCAGACATCATCAGATTTGTACTATCACATACATATGTTATATTTATGTAGTATTTCAAAGCTTGTAGACCAAAAATGTTATTTTTTTTCAATAATACACTGCATACATTCTTCCCAGTGGTTAATTGCTCTACAAGATGCAGACCTGTGATCCTACTTACAAACACCAAAAAGGCTTTTGTTGGCTTTTTTTTTTTAACTATTTTTCTAACAGGTCTTGAATTTTCTTTCGTTCTAGTGCAGTAATAATTAGTTTGTCCTGCAAGTATATGATGCTCCACAATATAATAAGTGCATACAAATCTCTAAGAAATAGTACATTGAGGGAGCCTACATTAGATCTAAACAGATAAAGCATCTCACCCAATTGTATGTCTATTCTGCACTGAATGTTGTTAGCAGTATTTTATGAATGTGTTTTAGACATCACATTAAAATGTGTGAGCTTGAATATAATTGAATATTAGAAGAGACAAAAAGTTAAAAGATCAACTTTGAAAAGCTCAAAGTTAGTCATGGTACCCGTTTTCTCTGTAGCATACGAATTTTCTCTCATGCTCCCCAACTCCTGCTGTCCCGACGCCCGTATGGCCCTTGCACATTGTGCTTCAGCTAAGAGGTATCCAGAGCACTATGCAGGTGGAAAAGCTTTCTGAAACAGTATTGCTAGTTTTACACTGAGATACTTGGCTGGGGAGACAGCTTGGCAGTCTAAGCACCTGCCTGGAAAGCACAAGGACAGGTCCCTTGTACCACATGCTGTGCCAGCCCCAGAGCCCCAGGTGCACTGTGCCGGCCACTGAAACCAGGCATGTTGGCACATGCCTGTAATCCCAACACTGGGGTGGCTGAGACAGGAAGATCACTACAAGTCCAAGCTCAGTAGTGAGACACTGTATCAAATTAATAAATAAACTGCTATGTTTGAGCATGAATTTTACACTAGAGAAGATGAGTAATGAAGATCCTGATGACTAGGAGAAAAGTGTTATGATACAAATATATCACTGGAACAAGGCATTTCCTGAAAGGTGAGTGTTGTGAAGAGAGGTAACAGATATTAAAAGCTGTGGGGAACTGTATTGCTTCATAGCAGATAGTTAGACAATACTTACACCTGAAATGATGCAAAAGTTAGAAAACTACCTGAAAAATTTGCTCCACTTGCCACATTAAGCTTTAGGAAGATAGGTTGGGAACATTGATGCGCTCCAGCCAAGTTTTTTTTTTTTTTTTTTTTTTTTTTTCATGTGAAAGAGAGGCCCACTGGGACAACTGAGAGTTAAGTACAAGTTTACCCAGCCTTTGAGAACTTACCAATGAATTTCCAACATTTGCTGACCAAATTTTATAAGTGATAGAAATGAAGTTCAGCCTACTGCTCCAATTTCCTTCCTCTTTCTTAAATGCACACCTACATACAATGGATTTCCTATGCATGTCCTATTTCATTTTATTAAATTACAAGTTATACAAGTTAATAATAGATGATAAGTGCTAATGGGACTCAATCCAAAGAGCTTATATCTGAGTTAGAAGTCATTTAAAAGATGAAGTTCTGTATTTTATTTACTTACTTCATGGTACTAGGGATTGAAATCAGGACCTTGTGCTTGCCAGGCAAGTGCTTATTCTACTGAGCTATCTCCCCAGTCCTAAGTTCAGTATTTTAATATAATGTCTTAATTAAATGAAGTTTTTTTTAAGATTACAAATAGAATAGACATGGAGGATACATTAATTATTAGTAGTATATCAGTCAGTTTCCCATTACTATTATGAAATAACCAACGTAATTAATTTATAGAGCTGTTCAGCTCTTGGTAATAGAGTTCACCATCTATGTTGAAATGGCCCAATTTTTGGCTTTCTAGCATGGCAGCGCATCATGTTGAGAATATGTATAAGAGTAAAAAATTAATCTCATCACTTTTGAAATAAAAAGAAGACTGAGAACCAGTCTGAGAACAAGATCCTTTTAGTGACACCTTCCCAATGACCCCAGCCCTTCCATGAAGGCTCACCTACTAAAAGTCTTACTGTCTCTCAGTGTGCACTGCTGGGAATCATGGCCTTAACACACGAGACTGGGGGAAAAATTTCTGTTACAGTTACGCAAGCTGTAACAGATATCAAAAGGGGGATGTTTGCAGCTATCCTTTTGTTATCTAGGGTGATTCTAACATTCTGTAATCAGACCTTTCTGTTTCAACCCAACATACCAGAACTTTGGTTTGTCTGTGAGACAAATAAGATATAGCAGATATGTGTGTGATACCTCCAGTATCAAGTTATGAAAGATGTGTGTTTCATAAGGAGTTCTTTGTGTAGACCTCTTTGTTCGTTTGTCATCATTTTTTTTCTGTGAGAAGCCAGCTGCCATATTATGAGGATACCGTTTAATCACCCTTTGAAGAAACCATACTGCAGGGCATGGAAAGCAATGGCCAACTGTCCAGGACTGCATGACATGAGAGATTCTCAAGCCTCAAGTGTGTTAAAATCATTAACATTCCAGCTGACAAAGTAAATGAACACTTGTGAGAATTCCTGTTCCAGATTTACTCACCTAACCAGTTCTTGTTACTCCTGAATCCAAGAGAATTTGTGATATAATAAATGCTTATGATTTTAAGCTCCTCTGAGTGGATTATTGGGTTACATATAAATAAACACATAATATACCTATTGTCATCAGAATTTCCTTTTCTTTTGTGTTGCATGTAGATGTTTATCACCTTCCATGTCATTTATTATTTTACTTTTGAAACGTGGGATCTATTTAGAATACCATTGCTTGAAGTGTGTGTGTGTGTGTGTGTGTGTGTGTGTGTGTGTGTGTTTGTGTGTGAGCATGCACGCTTGTCTGCTAAATTCAAAGGTTTTTCAATGTATTTAGTACAGGGTTTATAGGGCCTCACTATGTAGATTGAACTGGTAGTGATCCACCTGTTTACAGCCTCCCAAGTGCTGGGATACAGCCTCACGCTACCACACCCAGCCTCAATCACTGTCTCAGTGCACCCCGGAGGTGGGGTCTGCATGACATGTGGGTCCAAAATCAAACCCTGGTTTCTGAGTTTTTCCTAAGCAGGTGCTTTAGTACACTGAACTATATGGCTGGCCCCAGAGTTTTTTTATTTTTTTTTTATTTTTTTTTTTTTTTTAATGTGGAAGTTTCTCTTTTACTATATGAAAATTTTTAAGTTATCATATAAATATCTGATCAGTGCTGTTTAACTGATTGTTGATGACTAACTGCTGGATTTTGGGAAATTTACTCTTTTAGGTAGTTAATATTTTAAAATTTCTATAAATACTTTTGAACTTGATTGTGTGATGTCACTAAATTACTGCAAAATAGCTTGATCATTTCTGGTTTTATTTTAAAATTTTCTGAACAACACAACAGTAGGGTCTGTTAAAGTGCCAGTTATTCTCTACTTACACTGGAAAACCCCAACTGATGCCAAAAATTCAAAAACCTTCTAATGTGGTTGGTCAGCACAGGCATGTACATAAGCAGTGGAAGTTGGGCTCGGTAATTGCGATATTTGGTGTTTCCACATTTCAGGTAATGCCTTATCTGTTTGTGCTGGGCAATATTCTTAAGAAGAAAGTTTCATGACTTACACAGATCCCTACTATACAAGTCTTTCTTGTCTGGTGTGTTAACCTATTAACTATCTTACCTTGCTTTGCCTGTTTATTTAAACTGTCTCTTCAACTCATCACACTCCAGTGGACTTCATCTCCATTATCCTTCTCTAAGTTACCACAGCTTGATGACTATTTTCAGGTCGTAGGTTTGGTCAGTAGCTGGACTCATATCATTTGCATATGCTAGAAGTTTGTGTTCTTCTTTGTCTTATGTTCTGTGTTCTGAAAATTTTTGTTTCATACATTTTCCTGTATGTATGTATTTATCATATGAGTGGACATATTTTATACCTCTTTGGTCAGAAGCAGAAGTTCCTAAATATTATCTCTAAATCTTACTTTCAAATATTCCAGATAAAATACAATAATTTAATTAATTTCTTGTAGATTACTCTTCTGGCATAGTTCCAAATTCACATCTAATCTCTAATAGTTGGTTCTGATTTCAGAGGATAAGCATTCATTATCTCATTAAATAAGACATTAGCTATTGGGTTTTGGAAACAAGTTTTTATTGAATAAGCATTAATAGATGTTATCATATTCTTTGAAATATTTTTTTACTTCTTAAATTTTTAAATCTTTTGTCATCAGTCTATTAATGTCAAATTATATTTAATATTTCTAAACATTAAACTCATATCACATTCTTCAAGTAAATCCTACTCTTACAAATTGTGTTGTCAGTTCTGATATGATGAAACTTGATTATACTTTGATGTATGCCAGGTGTTGTGGCAAATAACTCTGATCCCATCACTGTGGGAAGCTGAGATAGGAGGACTGAAAATCTGAGTCCAGGCTTAGGAACTTACAAAACTGTATCTCAAAGGAGAGAGCAAGCAAAAAACAATTGAAAAGAGCCAGAGAAGTAGTTGACTATGAAGAATCTATATTTAATCCCCTGTACCATACACACACAGAGACACACAGGATTTTTACATTTATTTTAATAGGAGATACTGTTCAATAATTTTCTTCTAATTAATGGTCAAAGATTTCACCTTCTTACTGATCAAGTTGTCTAATGTTTCCATTTATAAATTTCAATGGTGAAATCACAATGAAAATTATTCTGATTTCCTTTACCTTGCATGCATTTTGACTTGGTTCTCAAAAACAAATTTTAAATGGATAATAACTTTTCACAAATGTGAAATGTCTGCTTACCACCTATTTAAGAACATTTGACCAAAGTCATTACAGTTTATAGAAATATTAATATATTTATTTTTGCATTTTCTTTTGCCAAAAAGTAATGTTGCTTTGCTTCCTTACCTAGAATATGAAGATCACTAAAACTGCAAATATATTAGACAAAAATTTTTTAACTTCATTTTTGATTTTTCAATTATTTGACATCGCATTATATACGGAATATAAGTTTGTTTTTTCAAGGCCTTCACTGGTAAAAGCAGCTTAAATTTCACTGTTGCATTCATTAAATTTCATATTTGCCTACATTTAAGATAAGTAGTAGTCAGCTCATATATGATTTAATATTTAATTTTATTGTATTTATACATATTTATATATGTAACTGAAAGATATTGTGGAGGACATAAGGATGCGAAATTTCTCTATCCTTAACAATCCTTAGAGATTAAACATACATATTAAAATTATATTGATGAAGGAGTGAAGGGAGGAATAAATATAAATAACTTCTTTTAACTCTATATAAGTTATGGCTCAAGTAAAACTTTTCCACACTATCTTACAGTTTAGCCTGTGATATTCCAGTGATTTGACATTTTTCTTTTTGCTGCAAAGCTGTTATTCTTTAACCTTAATGACATGCATGTATTTATCATCAATATTGAACATGCAGTTCCAGAACTGATGCACTTGGGTTATGTTGACAAAATGGATCATTTCACTGTGCTCAGTTACACTGAAGAATGTGGAATTGCAAAATATTTGTGTCTCATGATCTTAAAAAATCTACCTAAGTGTTCAAGATATTTTTAAAATTTGGAATTATGCATGCATTGTTTTTTGGTCAAAAAACATGTAGAGCAGGATGTATATTCATTCTGAAACAAAATTTCATATAAAACTTCCAATTATTATTTTTTCAATGTTTAAAATCATTAACTAGAATAGAGTATTAAGGGAAGAAATCTTCAAATTGGCTATCTCTGAATATTTTATTAATATGTATTGTATATTTAGGCAGAAAAAATTCTAAACATATAATAATTTATTTCTTGGGCTGGCCGAATAGCTCAGAGGATTAAGGAGCCTACAAGCAGGCTCTGGGACCAGGGTTCAATCCCTGGGCCTGCCTTGCCAGCCCTGCCCCCAGGGCACAGTGAGATTGCAATTGAGACTGGGTGTGGTGGCCCATGCCTGAAATCTCAGCTCTTGAGAGGCTGCAAACAGGCAGATCACTAACAGTCCAACCTAGTAATGAGACCCTGAACACCTTGTAGATCATTCCCTAAAATACAAATAAAATAAAATAAAATAAAATACCATTTATTAGCACAAATATATATTTCCATTTGACTAAATATAGGATTGGAAAATTTTGTACCACAGTTCATATGAAACATTTGGCTTTTAAGTGCCCACGCTTTATATTTCAAAGTCTATTGGAATGTATAGGTAATTTGATAAGATTCAGTAAATCTTATAAGCTACTGACACACATGAATTTTGTCTCAGAAGAGATGAAACAGATTTCTTTGTTTATATGAACAACTCAGAATAAGTACAAGCAGCGTGACTCTTCTTGCATTTCTATGTTATAAATTTCTAGTTGAATAAAAATATATGCTGTGTACGGCCAGCCAGATAGTTAAGCAGCTTAAAGTACCCACTTAGGCAGACTCAGGATCTGGGGGTTTGATCCCAGGCTTAGTATGCCAGCCCCACCCTTGGAGTGAGCTGAGACAGCAGTTGAGACTGGGTGTGGTGGTACCTGCCTCTAATCTCATTGCTTTGGAGCCTGAAAAACAGAAAGGATCACTACAAGTCCAGTCTGTGCACTGAGACCCTGTAGACTCTGTACTAAATACATTAAATATATATATATATATATATATATATATATATATATATATATATATATATTAGCTATATCAAACACAAAGATTTATGGGCCCGGGAGATAGCTCACTAGAATAAGCGCTTGTCTGGCAAGTGCAAGGTCCTGAGTTCAGTCCCTGGTCCTGCAAAAAAAAAAAGTATTTAAAGTTATACTGTATATAAAAAAGACCTAATGAATCTTTTTTAGATACAACTTTTCCATGAAACTTCTTCAAAATTAATGAGTACCATAAAAATTACATTTGTAAAAGTATGGTTCTTAAAGTCTATTGGTAATGAGCCATTGATATTAATGTAACATATACTGATTTTTACTAACTACAGGTTTTTGTGTTTTTTCAACTATGATCATTTTTACAAGGCATGTCTGAAACACAGATGCCTTTATTACTGTGGTCTAGGCTGGACTACTTAACAGTTTATCTCAAGAATCACTTGGGCAGAGTATTTGCTCATGTGCTGACTGTGTTCTCTATTTGAATCCTGAGCCTTGTGAAGGGAGGTATGATTTCAACCACTAAATTCTTTGTATTGAATAAATTTGGAAAAATTGTCTTTCTATATTTCTTGTTATATTATCCTGTAACAATTAATAGGAAAATGAAACTTTTGTCTATAGTTTAATTAATTGGACTTCATAAGTGGTTATAAATAGGTAAGAAGTGTATAAGAAGTGATAGGTTTTGACGATGTCGCAGCAGAGAAACACGCAGAAGGAAAAAGCAAAAGGGGGCTTTATTTCAAAGGGAAAGGCGCTTCATTATCTTGGAGGACAGGGAAAGAATTTGGGAAGATAAAGAATTCTCTGGATTGAAACAAAGGGAAGCGGAAGATTTTATGACCTTTCACCAGGGCTGGGGTTTGAGGTGAATGTTTAGATAGACCTGAGGAGCTGATTGGGGGCTTCCCTGAGGTGGTAGGAAAGGTGAAAGGAAATGAGTTGGAGAAGAAGGAGTGAAGTGGTCTCTGGGAAGGTAAGTTGTTGTTTTAAGGGCTTCAGCCGTATTAGATGACCACCATAATAATTCAGCAATTCATACTAGGGCCATAACCTATCAAGAAGTAACATATATACACAGATGTACATACGTACATGCATATATGCACAGACATTCACATAAACATACAAAGAAAACATACATATGACCCTCCATGTACATATACATAAACATTTCATATTACTCAATTGTTAAAATTGGTATCTACTTTTCTATTGAGGAATTTGAGGCTTTTTCTTACTTGCCTTACTTGAATAACCAAACCAGGTTGTGTTTACCATCTTTTGCAAAGGGAAGATTCTCATCAAGATTTCTTGGCAGTACACTGAAATTTGCAAGTGAAGTTTGGAAATCAAACTCCAATTTGAGAAAACTGCCAAATCACCATAATAATTGAAGTCACAAAAGCAGCAATCTAAAAGCCAGCATGGTAGATCTGAAGTATATTATCTCAGCCTGTGAGGTAATCTGCCCTTGAAGACATTGGTTTGCATCCTGAAAAAGTTCTTCAGTCTGTCTTACTCATTTCAAGTTACAAGTTTCTTACAGTTGATGGAAATTTAATGAGATTGTGAAGTGTAGGTGTAATAACTATGATAGCTTGCAACTGGTCTTTAAGTTTCTGGGTAGGAAGCATTCAGTAGGAATATCATAGTGGACTTTTTATTTTGAAGAGAATAAAAGAGAAAAAAGATAACAGAAAATTAACAATGTTATATTGCATATGGTTGTTTTCAAAGCAGTTGTTCAGATTATCAGATATAGGCATGTAAAATTAATCAAGTATTAACTGCTCCTCTCAATAAACAAATAGAAATTTGTAATACAATTATCTTAGCTATCTTGTAGATTTATTAT
>NW_004524726.1:1746102-1754139 GCF_000260255.1 Octodon degus
TATATATATATATATATATGATTTAGTTTGTTTTTTGAGTACAGACTCTAGTTGTATCCATTCACCTACAAAAGTTTCAAATTTATCTTTCTTTATTACCACATCTTTCTTTATCCATTCCTCAGTTGATGGGCATCTGGGTTGTTTCCAAGATTTACCAATGACAAATTGTGCTACTGTAAACATGGGTGCACATATATAACTGTGGTATATTTTCAGTTCTTCTAGAAAAATACCATGGAGGGGAATAGCTGGGTTAAGTGAAATCTCTAGTCCTATTTTTCTGAGCAGTATCCTCACTGATTTTACACTGGTTGTATCAGTCTACACTCCCACCAACAGCAGAGAAGTGTTCCTTTTCACCACCGCCCATCCAGCATGTGAAATTGGTTGTCTTCTTGATGGTAGCCATTCTTTCTGGGGTGAGATGGAATCTCAGTGCTGCTTTTATTTTCATTTTTTGACTCATCAATGGCATTGAACATTGGAAAGATGCAGAGAGTAGACCTTTTAAATACCTCCTCAGAGTAAAAACCTCACCAACTATTCTCACAATAGTTTACCTGTATGTCTTATGAACTTGAAATATTTTCTCCTTTCTTGACTCCTTAAAATATCTAATTTTTCAAGTTGCACTAGGAAATAATTTTTTAAATCATTATGCATCTGGGAGCAAATAAGATAATAAGCACTGTAAGTCAGATACATGGATAGTTTTCCCAAAAGATTTTTGTAAACCTTGATTTCACTAAGTCAAGATTAGGTATTTAAAAATTTTCTAATCATAACTAATTTCATGATCACCATTCTCATATATGAAATTTTAGGTTAGTATATGGTTAACATGTCAAATGTTTCTAATCATGCCCAAATTATGATGAAATATGATAATATGATGAAAACTCTGGAGGAGCTATGAGGAAAACTATTAGTGAAACTATGTAAGAAAATTTATAGCTTCTAGAAGCTAAAAGGATGGGGTAGGTATAACTCCATAAATTTAGAAGTGCTTAATTTCTCAGTATAATAAATGGCCTTAAGCTTATGTAACTTATCCATCCTTAAATGTAAAGGATAATTTTTGGCATAAGTTTTCTACAAATTGTAATAATCTGCTAGAATCATCTCAAACTTATTTAGGCAGTATATGAATTTATAGATTATTGATAACAACATGGCATAATATTTTTAATGATGACATTGCTTAACACAAGATATTCACATCTGTAATTAAATACAAGTGCTTTCAGAGTAACATAAAAATAGAATATATGAAGAAATGCTGACTTTCAAAACAGCTAGAATGGTCGTCAGATGTACTTGTTTTCTTGGTTGAATGCCTATGCCTGGGTATGGGTCAGGTGGTTATTAGCTTGTGTAAGCTTACCTAAGCTGAAGCATGCCCAAACTGCTTGATAAAACAACCTGAAGAAAGTACCTAGGCTTCTGCAGCCGACCTTAGCCATCCAACCATCCTCTTGCTGGCAGGAAATACAAAGACAAAAACAAGGGTAAAATTATAACCAGCAATGCAATCAATAGTTCACAAAAATGTGAGATAGCTTAATATACATAATGGAATGGTAGCATATAGTTTCTTTAAACAATGTGGAATTTATTCTTTCTTGAATTGTATGGGAAATGTAGAATATGCTTTTACTGCTCATGCTTATTTACCAGCTATTTTATTGGTTACTTACGGCTGTTCATTGCACTTTGGGGGCTGAAGAATGGATAATAGCTATCCTCAAGAAGCATACAATCATTATGTGTTGAAATTACTATAATACTTGGTAACCTGTGGTATGTGCAGCATAAAAATATTATGCAAGTTCATAGAAGGGAGCAATACATGCTGGCTACCAGGGGACGGAGACTGTAAATTGCTTCTTTGCAGGTGACATGCTAGCTGAAGCTTGACAGATAAATAGGATTTCAATAGGTAGAAATGACAGAGCTTAGCAATAGGAGAAAAATGGTGTGAATAAATGAAAGCAATAAACTACAGGACAAGTTTGGAGAAAATCAATGACTATATGAAACTCGAGATGGAGGTTCAGGAGTTAAATTAGATCTGCACTGACTTTATATAAACACTCAAATTTTCATCATGTAGTTTCTATCATTTTTACATGTCCTTATTATCTTTCTCATAAAATTTGAGGACAGATAAAATTGCATTCTAAATATTCTGAAATTCTAATTGTTTAAATTCCTGGTAAATTTTATTCTTTTCCATGTGTTTATGCTTTTTTTCACATATTAAACATACCCTACTATATTTTATCTGTATATATATTTGAAAAGTTCTATAACTCAAAATTTACACTGCCAGGAAATGAATTAATCATTGGTTTTCCAATGATTTCTTTTAAAAGTATTGGCATACAAATCTTCACTAATAATAAAGTGTGAAAATTATAGCTTACATTTCTTATGGAAGACCCCAAAAATTCAAGCTGAGACGCAAAAAAAAGAAAGAGCATGCTGGATGAAAAACTGTTTGCCAGCCTTGGGCAGGGGAGATGGCTCAGTAGAATAAGCACTTCCCTGGCAAGAACAAGGGCGTGAGTTCAATCCCCAGTTTCACCAAAAAAAAAAAAAAAAAAAATTTCAAGTCAACAACTTCTGACATTGCCAGTCCTACTGATAACCCACTACTATTATGGACTACTGGACTATGTTGAATTATTTTGCTGAATTCACACACCGACAATATTTAAATGACAATGGAATACCCATCTCTAACAAAACTAAACAAAAAAATGGGGGGATACAAATGAAGAACCATTTTGTATATTTTGTGTATACAAAATAGTTGGGATAGATATACAGCTACTTTCTCTTAATTCAGTGAGAAGAAAGATTTGTTCTCATAGTGTTTGGACACAATATCATGTCTGAATCTTGTTCTATAAATAACAACTATGCAGACAACAATATGAAATGTATTAATTATTGAAACTGTCCTATTAATCAGTTTTGAAACTGTCTCATTGCTATTTGTTTCTCAATAAAATTAATTTAAAAATGGGATTAATAAAAAAAAAGACACACAGCCTTGGGCCAGCAAATAGCTTAGTGTACAGGCACAGACACCCCAGGTTAGATCCCTAGGCCTTATGTGGCGGCCTCATCCCTGGGACATGCTGAGATGGCAGTTGAGACTGAGTGCGGTGGTGCTCACCTATAATCCCAGTACTTGGAAGGCTATAAAGAGGAGAATCACTATGAGTCTGTTCTAGTAGTGAGACCTTGAATACCCTGCAGATGCTTCCCTAAAATACAAAAACAAACAAACAAACAAACAAAAACAAAAAACACATAAACAGCCTTACACAAATATTTATTAAAGAAGAGGATGCTAGCAAGTGTATAATTCCTCATAGCTAGACTTGAAATATAACTCCTCTGAAAAATATATAGTCTTCGGATGGGGGGATCAAAGTATATCATACACTGGTACAAATCCCTGTGATGAAGGTATATATATAATTTTGCACCATTTTTCTTCTTACTATTTCTATGATTTTATTGTTTTTTAAAGATAATTTTGAGAATCAAAGAAAATCAATATAGTCTCAGCTAACATTTACATGGGAGAGTAATTCTCAGAAATTTCAAAAATGGTATTAAAATGGTCTGAATAGTATACTTCTGTACTCATAATAAAATTTTATTGCCTGAATACATTTAATGTGTTTTTGAAACATGTGAAACTGGTACATTCCATCATTCTTTACTAAGAAGAGATTACTAATGAGAAATAAGTGGACATGGTCAGTGTAGTCTACAAGAATTTTTCTTATTGAATAAAGTAATGAATCCATCCACTACTTACCCATGAAACAACATTATAGCTCAAAACAAGTTTTATTTAGAACCCAACAGGGAAAAGTAGTTTTTAAAAAATTGTGTTACTTGCCTAGTTTTCCTCTCATATTAAGTTATTCTGATCTTATTTTACTCTAAAACACATTATGAGTCTAGCAGAAGTTTTCACTGATGTTCCCTTTTCTGTCATAGAGACCATCAGGAAAGCTAAAGTAAGGAAAGGAGTATGAATTTGGTCATCCTTCCTGACTCTAAATAAGACCTTTGCTATGAGTCTGCCAGTGAAAGAGACATGAATCCCTGGATGATAATAAGCATTTTTGAAAATTATAAAAATGAAAGAAATAAGAAACAAAAATACAAGTTTTTTGATGATGGAAAGAAATTATCATCTGAAATGCAATTAAATATATTCTCAAAATCATGGATAGTAGAATGCAAATAAGAATTCTTGAAGGTGTACATTTACCTAATAGAAACCCATTTTATTAATGACCATTTTGTAGTGAAAAAATATATATCTGTATATACAAAATAGTTTTATATATATAGTTACTTTCCCTTAGTTCAATGAGAAAAAAGATTTGTACTAATAGTTTTTAGACAAGATGCAATGTCTACATCTTGTACTATGAATAACTACTATGAAGACAACAATATGCAATGTATTAATTATTGTAACTCTCCTACTAACCTGTTTTGAAATGGTGTCATTGTTACTTTTTCTCAGTAAATTTAATGAAAAAAACAAATAAATCAGGAAAAAATAAAAAGTATGAATTTTATCTTTATCAAATTGTAAAAATGAATATAACTCACATACTAAAATTTCCCTTTAGGGGGCTGGAGAGATGGCTCAGTGGTCTAAAGCACCTACTTAGAACAAGCTTAACAAAGCACAGGGACCACGGTTCAATCCCCCAGCACCACATGCCAGCCAGCCCCGCCCCCTGGTGGGCTGAGCTGGCCACACACACACCCCTCTCTCTCTCTCTCTCTCTCTCTCTCTCTCTCTCTCTCTCAAATAAATAAAAAAAATTTCCCTTTAGATTATCAGAAATAAATTAAAATATTCTTGCCAGAACTAGAAGGATTAATGAGAAAGGTTAAGCCTAGCATGAGCACACATCTGTAATCCCAGAAATGTGGTTATATGTTCAAGGCTAGTCATGTCTGGGTAATTCAAGGCCAGCATGAACTATATAGCAAGATTCTGTCTGGAAAAACAAAATCCAATAAGCACAAGCTGAAAATATCATAATATAGAAATGCACTCAGAGATTCACCAGGTAAAATTAATGCTGTCTTCTGCCTCATTACATTAAATAAAAATGAAAAGTCAAATGTATTTCATACGCAGTAAAGTAGTTATTTATCTGCAACTCGGTCTTTAACTCATACTTTAAGTGTATTAAAATATTTGCTTATGTTTAAATAAATTTTGGGCCAAGGAGCCAGCTCAGTAGAATAAGCGCTTGCCTGGCAAGCGCAGGGTCCTGAGTTCAATCCCTGGTACCGCAAAAAAATAATAATAATAAATTAATTTTGCTGCTTATATCTCAGACATAAAATTCATGCATGCTATAAATCTTATATAGACTAAAATGTTTAAAAATGTGCACTATGTTTCAAGTAGCAATTTTAATTAATTAAATTATGGAACATCCTATTAGAAAGCAGACATGATAACCTCTACACTATGCAACCGCAACCCTATTGCAGTGAAAGCAGCAGATGAGGCTGTTACTTTAAATTGTCAGAGGAGACCCTGGTGTTCTAGCAGTGTGTAATGCGCATCTACAATGGTGAGGAGATACAATGGTGAGGAGAAGATGAAATTTGATGCTAAGACCCTCCTCTTTGGTACACAATGACTGATTTGGAAAGACAAAAATAAAATCATGAGTGCTCCATGGCCATTCCTTGTCCCAAATTGTGTTCACTGAGGAACAGTCAGCTGGAATTGGGAAGAGTGCTAAAATAGAGGTTTCTCTACACCAGGCTCCTTCTAACAAAGAAACTGGTCCATTCCAGAAGAGTAAGAACTCTTCTATCAAACTCTCCTTCAAAGAACGTGACTGGATTGATCTTACAGATGTTTGTCAGGGGAAATGACACAGAGAAGATGGGAGAACATGCCAGTTTGCCAGTCATTGCAAACAAATAGAGGATCTCAGCCAGGAAGAGTAAGGGCTGTAGGAATAGTAGGCTTTGGAAGGTAACTGGAAGAAAAAAGAAAAGAAACTGACAAAAGCATTTCAGAGGGCTTTGAAGACCTCAGCAAGCTAACGATCAAGGCTAAAGAAATGGTGGAATTGTCAAAGTCAATTGCTAATAAAATTAAGGAAAAGTACGGTGACATCGCAGAAGATGAGAACCCCAGGTTTAAATTCTACTTGCTGAGCTTGGGAGTAGCTATTCCAGTTACCAGTGAAACGCATGACTCGGGCACACAGTACCGCATGCAGCTGGCCAAACAGCTGCTGGAATACTGCAGGCACCTTTAGAGGAGTGAGGGGGAATAATGTCACTCACAGAGGTGTACTGTTTAGTAAACTGAGCTCAAGGGATGGGATTGCTCAAACCAGAAGATTTAGTGAATGCATGCAAGATGATGGAAGTGCTGAAATTGCTGCTCAGGCTCCAGGTTTTGGACAGTGGGGTCATGGTAACAGAACTTCAGTCCCACAAAGCATAGGAAATGGTGGCCTCAGCCCTGGAGACAGTTTCAGAAAAGGGATCCCTAACATGAGAAGAGTTCTATAAGCTTGTGGCAATATCTGTTCTCCAGGCCAAGGAAAGGCTGCTGCTTGCAGAGAATAAGGGCCATCTTTGCCGAGATGACTCAGTGGAAGGTTTACGATTTTACCTGAATTTACTTATGTCACAGAGCTAAGGGCTCTGCATTTAAAATACTTTTTAAAAGAATAATTTTATTGAGAAACAAATAGCAATGAGACAGTTTCAAAATCGATTACTAGCACAGTTTCAATAATTAATACATTGCATATTGTTATCTTCTTAGTGGATATTATTGTACAATAGGCAGACATGATATCCTGTCCACAAACACTATCAGTACAAATCTTTCTATTAATTGAATTAAGAGAAGGTAGCTGTATATCTTTTCTAACTATTTTGAATATACAGATACAAAATGGTCCTTCATTTGTATCCCCCTTTTTTGTTTAGTTTTGTCAGAGATGGGTATTCCATTGTCATTTAAATATTGTAGGTGCATGAATTCAGCAAAATATTCCAATATAGTCCAGTAGTCCAAATAGTACTGGGTTATCTGTAGGACTGGCAATGTCAGAAGTTGTTGACTTGAGCCTTTTACAACTCAGCATATTAATATGGCTTTACTTTTTATACCTTGATTTTATACTTTTCTGCTGGGTGGTTAAGACCAAGATTAAACAAGACCTATATAACAAGGAATGTGATTTTTGTATCTGACTTTGTTTCCATACACTTGCATCATGTAGCAGTTGTATGACTTTGAGCTAATTGCTATATCCTGATAAAGTGAAAATTTAGTAGAATTTTGTAATATAATATAAACCTATCAAAATCACTCCCTAAATATTATGGTTCTGGGAGCTTATTTAAGATATGTAAAGAAAATACAGAGAAATGAATGCCAGTATGAATTTAAAATTCTGCTATATTTGTGTAGAACCTTCAGAGTCTAACCTGAAACATGATAGGTTTTACCTTGCTTCCCATATCTAGCCATTTGTAGAGAATTTAAGTTCTTGGGGAAGAAAAAGACAAGCAGCTGCATATTTGGACAGGTTGTATTATTGTTTTGGTGTTCATGGAATTAAAAATGTTTTTCCCTTTGTCTAATAAGCCCATTTGTAGTTGGGGGTGCATGAAGGAGGTGGTTGTTACAGGGTAGATTAAGATCCCAAAAGAACTGAACTGAGCACACTGGCCAAGCAATGGCCGTGACTCATCCACATGGCTGACACTGACAAGGATCTACAATCTGAGGTACAGGGTCTCAGATAAATCCTGAGGAGATTTCATTGACCTTAACAGACCCAAAAACTACAACTCTTGTTGCATAAGTCTTGGTTTTAACCATCCAGCAGAAAAGTATAAAAAGGAAGTATAAGAAGTAAAGCCATGGTGTTATGTTGAGCTGTAGGGGACTCAGGTCAACAATTTCTGACATTGCCAGTGAAGCGGAAGACC
>NW_004524726.1:1754884-1765088 GCF_000260255.1 Octodon degus
CTGGCATGTGGTGCTGGGGGATCGAACCGCGGTCTCTGTGCTTTGCCAAGCTTGTTCCAAGTAGGTGCTTTAGACCACTGAGCCATCTCACCAGCCCCTAATTTTGTTTTTAAAATGCTATGGATTTTGAAGGTAAATTAAAGAGCTATACAAACAAACAGGCCCACAGTTTTGATTACAGATTTTGGTGTCAGACAGCTAGAAATTCCCTAGGACTGTTGTGTAGGTTGTAGAGGAAACTTTATCTAACTTCACAGGAAAATTAGTGCTCTTTTACCTGAAAGCCAAGGATGAGAAATAGAAAATAGAAAAGCAATGTTGCTCCTCTTCCCTCTCTTAGAATGGCCTTAACACTGAACTTTAAAAATCTTTTTGTCATACTCTAGCAATATTTTTTTCTTCTTTGCCCTACATATCATAAGTTGTATAGAGAAACCAGCTTCATAAAAAATGTTATTGAAAAAATATAAACTGGCCAATAGCACATGCAGATTACCTGAATTTTAAAGGAGGCTGCCTGACTTTGTGTGTCACTGCTCTCCAGCATACAGTGAGTTGACATTATGCATACTCAGGGACACACAGGACAGAAGGACACTTCCTGAGACTGATTTGGGAGTAGAAAGGAAGCAGTGGTGCTCACCAGGCCTCCAGAAGGAATGTCTGCAGTAGGGGAGCCCTGTGCCAGGGAGGGTGCCCAGGTGCACACTCTGGGACCTCTAAGACAGGCTTTCACTGGAGGGTGGAAGCCATTGCCAGCAGCCCTTCCAGTTGCCCCCTGGGGGAGGGCTAAGGTCCTCAGCTCCCTGTCCCTTCCTGAACAGTGGCAGAGCCCTTAATTACCTCATTGCTCAGCCTCAGGTGTATTGGGGGGTAATTCTGTGAGTGTCTGGCTGCTCGAGTCTTTGGGGTGAGCTGGAACGTTGTGCATGTCTTGTCTTTCTCTGGTTTGCACCATGTCACCTGGCTCTGACAGACTCCTACACACATCCAAATATCTGTCTAAGATTTTTTTTTTTTTCCAGAACCAGGGATTGAACTCAGGTGCTTGCACTTGCCAGGGAAGCACTTAGTCTACTGAGCCATCTCCCTGGCCCTGCCTAAGCTTCTTAAAAGAGATAAAAGTTTCTGTCTCATCAGTTGAAATAGTTGCAGGTAAAGTGAGAGCTGCTCAATCTAGCTCAGTGGATGGATTCAGTATGGTGAACCTGCATAATTTGGCATATTTATTTACTTCAGTGTGGCCCCCAGATTAACAAAAATGGTGGTAATCTGAGTTGTATAACGTCAACTATAGAGGAAGAAAAATGAGAGGAATATATTTTGCAAATGTCACATCATTTAAAAACAAGTATGATTGACGTTTATTTTAATGGTCTTTTTTAAAATGGGTATTTTTCACTGTTTCCAGACCGCTATTTTTATTTTTTGCCAAATGAGGTGTTATTTTGTTCTTTTTCGTTAGAGGTCAACCAATCAGGCAGTGTACATGCAGAAGAGCTCTGCCTTAGTGCTTCTCACCATAATTATTTTTGTTCTCCTAGCTTTGCCCTTAAGGGCATGAATCTCTTTGTAGCTTTATGGTAATGGATTATTTCTAGTCACAATCAAGGATAATTTTTTTTGCATTGAGTAAGTGAAGGTTGTTTTCAGGGTTAACTGATTGGTATCAATGTATATAAAGTAAAATTATTTCAAAATTAAAGAAAATAAAAGGTTAGAATGACAAATATAATTTATTTAAAGTTCAGAAGTAAATCATAGGTATAATTTTACTAATTTTACTTACCAAGTATCATTCAAAATTTTACATTTTCCTAAACATTAGCAGAAATAATATTAGAATTAGCAAGATACTGACCTTTCTGAAATATGCAATTAAAGTCATATATTAATTTTACCAGTAAATTGATGTCAGGAAAAAATTAAAGCAACGCATTGGAACAAAACTAGGTAGAGCTAGCCATAAAAGCATATTTGCGAGGCTGAAGCAAGAAAATTCCTAGATCAAGCCCAATCTGTACAACTAAGTTCAGGAAGACCCTGTTGGAAAGGAAAACATAGAAGAATGTTGGAAATGTAGCTCTTGCAGGGCCTGGACTCAAATCCCAGTACAACAATACATACATACATACATGCGTGCATACATGTATCCATGTTGATTCGCTGTCCCTTCAAGTTGTGAGGATATTAATTCGGTATTTTGCTCTAATTGTGTGGGGTGGCGCAGAAAATATTTTATCCAAGTTTGAGCCTGGATTTTTTTTTTTTAACAAACATCCAGGTGATTAACACAGTAAACTTCGAGAACCATTGCTTTAGCAGATCCTAATATTTAAGTGTCTGAATTTATGCAGAATTCCCTATGTCTTTTATGATAGTACTCAAGACAGTCTTCAAGTCATATATCATTGTTTTGATTTTAGAAGTGAAAGAACTGACATTTAAAGATGTTATATATTTTGTATATCATTATTCCTTTATCAAGTACAAAAGATGTTGTTTAATCCTGTTACCAAATGCACCATTTTCCCAGGTCTGTTTGGCTCTTTCCCAGAGTGGCGACTAAACTCCGTCTTTGCATAAGCACATGTCTTCATGCTGAAATCACTGTTTAATGTCAGCTGTCAAATTAGAGAATTATATAAAATCCACAGGAGAAGAGACAGCGCAGCATTCACAACACTACCTGTCACAGGTTAGTGTACCGCATATGCTTATTTAATTAAGGAGAACAGGAAATGGGGAAAAACTTAGAAAGTATGTTAGTAACTTCATATGCATTAAGTGAAATATTTTATTAAAATATTTGAAGTATGAACATGCTAGGTTCTAAACACAAGGTGATAAACACTGAAAGAGATAAATAATTATTTTTCCTCGCTCATGCACAAAAATATAACAAAATAATATGGGACATCATATTATCTGTGGTCCATGTCACTGCTAATGCTTAGTAAAACAGTCATAAGAAGAACAGAGAAAGAATCAGACACCTCAGAGTATCTAAGCCTAACATAATGAGTTCATAATTGACACGTAGCTAATCGATGCTGTTACAGAAATAAACCATGTTTAACCCACAGTTCTTTGTAATTTCTCCCTTTCTTTGTGAGATGTGGTGGAGGAGACTAGTGAAGTCTGTACTCCCTAAACCTTCCTAACCCTGGAGACTACTGTGTACTTGGGGACATAATATCTTAGAACTAATTGGTTAGGGAGAGAAAGTTCAGGTTAAAAATAAAGAGAGAGAGGTGGTGTGTCTAAATAAAGAATTAAAAAGGAACATGAAGAGAGCTCTTGCAAATGGAAAGGTGACTGAGTTAGAGGGAGCACAACGGGGTTCAAGGCATAGGGGATAAAAAATATTCAAGATGTGTTATGTGCATATGTACCAACTGTCACGATAAATCTAATCATTATGTTCTGCAAGCTTGTACTAATTTAAAAATTAAAACAAAAATAGCATGAGTACTGCCACTGTCAATCTCTACTAAAAAGGATTTGTGCTTCCATTTTAGCTGGGCTTTCAGCTTTAGTCATCCTTTTTTGTTACAATTATGGGAGTTATACTCAAAATCGGAATACAAATCTGAAAAATATTGGTAAAAGGTAGGTGATGCGCCTTGTAGTCATACAATGTACATGGCAGTTCTCATCACCGTTATCTGCCTTCAGTGTGAACATTAAAAAATCTACAATGAACCATTTTGTTTATATAAATGTATGGTTTTGCCCCTACCATATTTCCTAACTTCTTTTGTTTCTCTCTCTAAGTTGTTTAATCCTTAAGTTTCTCTTTCCATTTAACTGTGTTATACCTTTCGATTTTTCTTTCTTTCTTTCTTTTCTTTCTTTTTTTCAGAACTGGGGATTGAACTCAGACCCTTAGTGCTTGCCAGGGAAGTGCTTATTCTATTGAGCCATCTCCTCAGCTCCTATTTCTTCTTTTGAGTTCTTACACTAGGGAGACAATATGATATTTACATACATGGGTCTGATTTATTCCAAACACAATTTCTCTAACAACAATGGAACGTCCATCTTTGACAAAGCAAAACAAAAAAGGAGGATATAAATAAAGTACCATGTTGTAGTGAAAAAATATATATGCATATACAAGATAGTTAGGATAGATATACAGCTACTTTCTCTTCTTTCAATGACAAGAAAAGTTTGTACTAATACTGTTTAGAAAATATAACATGTCTACATCTTGTCCTTTGACTAACTAAGAAAACAACAAAATGAAATATATTAATTATAGTTCCTGTCCTAGTAACCTGTTTTGAAACTGTTTCATTGCTATTTTATTTTTTTCTAATTAAAATGAATAAAAAAATTAGAGAAAAGAAAAACTTAGTAAAAACATCCAGGATTAGAATTAAAATTCTAGTCAACACAATGTATAATTAACAAAAAAGAAAAAAAAAAAGTAAAAGTACAAAATGGTGTCCAGATTATCAAGTATAGTTTATGATGGCATTAACATATAATTAAAGAATATCTCATTATTTTGATACCTGGAACCAGAAGTAGCATAAAAGAAAATTTAAAAAGTGTCCCTCAAAAACTTCACATGAACTTTTAACTAACGAAACATATATAACACTCTACTGAAAATAAATGTTTCCTGTGCAGACAGTGCTTTTTCTTTTTCTGCTACTAAACATTTACATCAGGGATGGGGAGATAGCTCAGTAGTATAAGTGCTTGCCTCACAAGCACGAGGGCCTGAGTTCAATCCCAGGTTCTACCAAAAAATAAACAAATAAATAAATAAAATAAAATAAACAAACATTTACATCATATAAGTCTCCACTTACATTGTAACTCTCATTGTAATTCTAAGTATTTAGCGTTTCCCCCCTAAACGATATAGAATGGACCTTGTGCTGCTGATGAGAAAATAATACTGTGAGACTATTTTTTTATTCAGCCTTTTCTCAGACATATACATATAACATACATGACAAAGCTATCAATTTAATATAAATTTTGTTAGCTCACATGTAATCTTAATCCCTACATGAGGAAATTAATGATACTGAAGATAAACAAAATAAAACAGTAGAAAGACACACGGTACACTAAACTTGGTGGCCAGCCTTTTCAGTGGGAGTTTTACCACCTTTTTAAACAAGTGAAAACAGAACAGGAACACTTCAGATTCCTTCACTGTAACAAAATTCCTTCACTTAATCTGTCTCTCCGACTGTCCATGTCTCCACCGAATGGCAGCCCCAGAGGTGAAAGAGTTACCTTACAGCCCCGTAATCTCACGTATGTGCCCTGCAGTGATGGCAGGCACAAAGCATTTTGCTATTATTGTTTTTGATCACTTTAAATATTTACGATGGCAACATGTGCCCAACCTGAATTGTCTGATTAGGGCCTAGGGTTCAAACTAATGTTTTGTTACTACTTCACAGATTTTTTAGGAAAACATGTGTTAAATGATGGCTGAAATGAATGTATTGCCAAAAAAGCAATTTTGATTTTGTACATCAATTTTCTGAATACAATTAAATTAAAACAGGTCTGAGGAGATGGATGCATGCCATGTATCCTAATGAGATTAGGTTTCACCATACAAGACTTGGATATTCTTCCTTGACTGTTTTGAAATCATCAAGAAAATGGTACCCTGCCGACCTTTTGGAAGCCAGCCAAAGAGACTTAATCAGGTGATGCACACTTTGATTTTCCTCTGCATCCTAATCCACACTGAAGAATGGAAATTCATGAATATGATGCACGTTTCTAAGGCAAAAATAAGTGTTACTTCATAAATGTTTTCTTCATTATTTTGCTTATTTAAAATATCTAACTTTTACAGAATAACACTTAACTTGATATTAGTATATCGATTTATTTTTGTAAGGGAAGAAGAGGTGTATCCTAAGTGTTATCACTTTAGTGACTGCATAATCTGGAAAGATGTATGAAAAAACTTGAAAGAGACTTGGCAAAGAAATGGAAGAAAAATATAGGCACAGAAAATGTTCTGAAATAAACTATTCTCATTTTGCATTAGTATAAAACTTTTCTTAGTACCTGTCTTTCTAGAACGTATCTTATTTTAACCCTTTTCTGTATTTACTCATATATCACTTAAAGGCAGCTGTAACCTTAATGTAAATTATTTTCTCACCTATATTGTATCAAGCAAACTTGTTGGCAGCTTTAAGACCACTCTACAGAATATATTATGGCTATTGATATCTTGGGTGGAAATGCCACACTTATAACATCAAATCAGAGCTTTTTCATGGTGGTCTTTGATTGCGTGCTATAGTTTTTTTTTTTTTTTTCAGAACCGGGGATTGAACTCAGGCCCTTGCGCCTGTCAGGCAAGCGCTTATTCCACTGAGTCATGTCCCCAGCCCTTATGCTCAGGTTTCATCACTTTAAATTACATAGAACATTAAAGAATTAATCATTAATTTTTCCAAAGATTTTGAGCCTACATTAAAGAGAAATATAACCCATGCTATTAAATATGTTTGTTAGCCTTGGTTATGAATGTTTTGGAAGCTTCCTTCATATAAGATACATTTTAATTAGCGTTCATAATAGTTGATCTATGACCAAAATGAAAATAAAAATATGATCTTATTAAAAATCTATCATATATAAATGCTTAAAACTTAGTTTTATAACCATAATAAGCTCTTATTAAATGTTATATTAGCCAATATGCCTTATAAAATCTAATCTCAGATTTTCTTTAATCAAATAGGTAATATAGTTCTCTGAATTGATAATGAAATCTCCTGTGGATTGCTCCAGAAATTTAAGGCAGGTTTATGAAAGAACTCACTGTATGTCAAATAATATGAATATAAGACAATAATTTCTTTAAATACTTTCTAGAAATGTGTATGCCACTTTTTTTTTGGTATGTTACTTCTTAATGAACTGATTTGCTAAAGTTACTTTTATATTTTTCTTTTGTATAAGAGTCCTTGATTTTTTGATGGAAAATTTATATACTTCACATGGTAACTACTTGTATTACATTTCTTTTACCTTCAATTTTATATTTATGCCTACATTCCTGAGATTTAGACTGGTAGTGAGGCATTTAGGTCAAGTTGTGAAACACGGGATTGAATGAACACATCATAGTGATGGACACCCAGGGCTCCTGTACAAATCACAGGATCTGTGAGTCTGTGGTTCAGGACCACTCTACATGGAACCAAGAAGCCAGCGCTATTTTTAATTCTTCACTTATGCCCATTAGGAAAGCAAAGTATGTCCTTCAATAGGGCAATTGAAATCTAGTACAGTGGGGATGGGGAGATGGTTCAGTGGTCTAAGCGTCTGCCTGGCAAGTGCAAGCACTCAGGTTCGATCTCTGGTACCACATGCTGTGCTGGGACTGGGGAGCCATATAGCTAGACTCTTCCAAACAAACAAATAAATAAATTATTTTTAAAAAGCAAAATAAATCTTGTGCAAGACAAAACTACTTTTGTTAATTTGCTTTACTTTTTGAACTATGCTCTCCAATCAGTGCCAGATAAGCGTGAATTTCAGGGTAGCCCAGCTTAGATTTGAATTGTGTCCATCCTTCCCCCTTAGCCTCCCCAGTTCTGAGATTGCAGGCATGTACAATAGGCCAGGTTTCAGGTGAGCTTTCGTTAAAACTACTGTCCTAATGTCTTATATGACTGAGAACAAGGTGAACTCTGGAGTTTTGTATAGAGAAGTCCTTCCCTTTTTTATTAAGGGCTGATGGGATATGTTTACCAGCCTGCTCTTACTCTGTACTGTGTTTCATTTTTACTTTTAATAAACACACACCCTAGCTATCTTTTATATGCACCTTGTCCGCCTCTTTGTTCAGGACACCAAGAATCTAAAAAGAAACTTTATGTGACCCACTATCTTTTTATTAAGAGGGAAAAAAATAACCATAGAAACCATACAGAATTTCAAAACAAGATAGTAGGAAATTAGCAATGGTTATTATATAGAGTATTGTTATCTTCAAAGTAGTTGCTCGGACTACCAGACATGCAAAAATGATCAAGTGATATTAGCAAAAGCTATTCCTTTCAATGAGTATATATATATATATATATATATATATATATATATATATATATATAGCACTTGGCCGCTTTTTGTATCTTAGGTCACTCATTGAGGGAATAGGTCAGACAGTTAGGAGTCACTAGGGGGAAAAAGCCAGTAGGCAAACTGCTGCTTTGAAACCCTCATAATAGGATAACCTGGTTGCAGTACGTGGCACACAAGACCCTGCTGCCCCCAATGCAAAACTTCTACTCACTGTGCAGGCTTCACGTGTGTGGGAGCTTCAGTCTCATGTGTCTCCTTTGCTCATGCGCTTTGCTCTTCCAAATACCTTATTCAGCTCTCCTATCCTTTGGAAGAGTCGTCAATACTTTGGTTCTCTGCTTGACTAGCCACTTGCCCAGGTCACCCATTTTTGTGGTCATTATAATCAAAATCTTGGCTGAACTTTTCCCCTGTATACCCTTAATCTCTCTATATATTTAGTAATCAATTGCTTCAGGTCTCCCTCCCTAAAACCTAAGGGAGCCATCCCAATTCTTCTTTCTGTTGTTTACAGGTGTACACCTGGTGGACACCAGAAATATTATCTTGATAGATGTAAACTATTTTATCTATTTTTGGGAAACGTGCTTTTTCCTTCCCAAATCTGGTTTTCTCTCTTCTTCCTTTAAAAACCCTCCTTTTTTTCTAAGGAAAAATCAAGGCAAGTAAAAACATGTATCGGAGGCCCTGAGCAGAACAGACCGTGAAGGTCAGACTGGGGAGATGACTCGGAGGCATAAGCATCAGCCCACCAAAGGCAAGGCCCAGAGTTAGATCTCTGGTACAAAAAAAGAAAAACTACAAACAAAAAACATTGGTGAAGATCAACCCAAGCAGCGGTGAGTATGCAAAAGTAGAGCTCTGGTATCTTAAGCAATAGGTAATAGGCCTGACTCTTGAACTTAGAATTCTCTGAGGCTTTTTCTTAAACACTAAGCAATAGGCTTCCATAGTTAATACATTAAGAATTAAATAAAAAACATTATGTTATCAGGATAAAAGGTGGGACACTATTTCCTTAGTAGTTATTTAGAAGCTCTATCCCAGTCTTCAAAGGAGTGTGTGCAACACACCCCACACAGCGGAAAGTCCTAAAACGTTGAGCTTGTGCTGGCCACTCACTTTCCAGAGAAAGTTTACAGTAAATTTGAATTTCTATGGAGTACTCCAGGGCTCAGTGTGTCTTAGTCCATCTCCAGGGATTCCTCAGAGGACCTATAGAAGCTCTCTCTGTCTCTGCATCTCTCACACAGACCTCGTCACCAGGCTGAGTCTCTAAGAACTAAAAGCAATCAATTTTGATGATCTGACAAAAACAACCTGTCTTCCATTGCAATACCATTTGTTTGCAGTATAAATGAAAAAAAGGCAAGAAATGGGTAGAAAGTGTCAGCCTAAATTACGATACTATTCTTTAATTATATTTTTATAGAAGAGCCAAGGAAAAGAATTTTGAAACACCTTATGTTCAGCCTTGTATGTTGTTTTAATCAGAAAAAATCTTTTTGCAGAGGCCCAAGAAATATATTGCTTTTCTTAGATACTTTTCTTATTGGTAAAACAATATGCCCAACATGCACAAGTTTAAAAAGGAAAGGTTTATTTAAGATCATAGGAGGTTTCAGTCCATTTTAGCTGGCTTGAGGTGGTAAAGCCCAACACAGCGATGCAGTAGATGAGAAACAGTCCATGGTAGGGCAGGCAGGGAGCAGCAGGCAGCAGCCATCAGACAGTAGGTGACAGGCACAAGCAAGCAGAGACTCTGCCTTCTTTCTGTCCCTTTATGATTTGTCCAGGGCACAACCTATTGATTGGTGCCACTCACCCCCAGCTTGGCACTTCCATTTTCCACACCCCAAGAGTGATAATCCAATTTAACAATCACACACTATTAATCCCAGTAATACAGATTTTAATCCAGCATCCATAATACAGTCATGGGAGCCAGGAATAGAGCTCAGTGGCACAAGTACCTGCTTGGCAAGTAGAAGGTCCTGAATTTGACTTCCAGTACTGATAAAATAAGAATGAAAAGAAATACAGTCACTTCCAAAATTGCCACGTATGACCACATGAGGGTTTGAGAAACCACCTAGACACAAGGTGTAACAGT
>NW_004524726.1:1766184-1767281 GCF_000260255.1 Octodon degus
TGTGCCCTATGTCAGGAAGCAGATGTGTTTGATTACTGGCACCAGAGGTTTGACTGTCTTCACCATTAGAGTAGTGCTAGGCCAGCCAAAACACTCACCTGCTTTGACGAACGAAACCTAAAGGGGTTTGCAACAAACTGCAGTGCCCCTGTGCACGCACATCTCCATCTTCGTCGAGTAGGCCCAGGTGACCCTGGAGGCCATGGTAAGCAAATTTGATACCTCTTAGATACAAGGGTGGTTCGCCCAGTTTTAGCTTTCCTCTCTGGAAAATCTACCTCTAGATTTTCTCCATAATGGTGTTGAGGAGACCCTTGCCAGAGGTTCTTTTCCCTTGTTTTGATAGGTAAATAGAAAGATAAAATTTTCAACAGTAAGTAATTATCCCTTCATGTTCTACTACCTTACAAGGATAAGATTTACTGGTAAAATTGAGGCAGCTCTTGGATTACAACAAAGGCCAAAGCAAATCTTACTTGTTGAAACTAATCTGTGTACCAGGAAGCTGAAGAGTTTGATTCCTAGCACAGAGGACTGACTGTCTTAACCTAACCAGTTAGCAGATGATGCTGAAACTGTGCAGCATATAATATATCACCTGCAAGGACACATTCAACAATTTTGGTATTTAAAACTAAAAGATCCCAGCTGATTTACTATCTATAAACAATGACCCATCTAAAAAGAGGCCAGTAAAGCCCTCTCACTCTACTAGTTTTCTCCAAAATGGCCCTCTGAGCCCTTGTTATTCCCTTCGTAACTCCCCATGGTGGAATCTTTAGAGGAGCATTGGATACTATAAGACTGCTACTTTGTTAGTAAGGCTGCAACCTCTTTCTAACATCTACTGGCAAATCTATGTACATTCTCCCAAATTTCAGGAGACCCATAATAATTCTTAGTCTTAGATCTCAAAGAAACCTTCTCTTGTTTGTGTCACTATCTGAACCTGTAATTCTTGTTTTCTTCTGAATGAGGCATTTCCATCTCAAAGGAAAAATGACAGTGTATTTGAATAGATCCCTCACAGGGTTTTAAAGATAACCCCACTATTTTGCTTGAGTACTGGAAAATGGCATTACAAAAAAAAAAAAAAA
>NW_004524726.1:1768291-1788737 GCF_000260255.1 Octodon degus
CCATCCAGGACATATTTTTCATAAAAGTTAGAGTGGCTGTTGAATTGGCACCCTGCCTAAGGGCAGCAACATCTACAACTATGCTAACAACAGCAACAACAATAAATCACAAAAGTAACTTTGGTACACAAACTGAAAGAATTGACTCCTTGTCAGGTCAGGAGCATATTTAAAATTAAAAGTCTCTTCTGGTTGACAGGACAATGTTTTACCAAGTAACATACCAAGAGTCTAGAGATGACAAGGTTACCATAAAAACTTGCATTCTAATTTTAATTTTCCCTCATTAATACCTGCAGGCTTGGAGGCTACCTGCTCTTATGAACAGGGAATCATCCCCTATGAAAGAAGACAGACTATCAGTGATCTTTCCCTCCCAAAGCTTGAGGAGGAATAATTTACTGAGAGGAAGAGCTTTGTTCGAGAAGAACCAAAAGGTAGGATATGCAATTATGGTCCATGACAGGTCATTGATCAAAATCATCCTCCCTGGTAGTTGCACTAAAAAAGTTGATCTTTCTTGAATTCATGTACATCTGGGAGGAAACCAATAGAGTCTTCCAATGGGACAGTTGAGATCTACTGCCATCCTAAGTGATTTTTGGATAGGGCAAATGCCCCCAGGCCTTATTCGCACAGGAAAATTGCTAAGCTAAGAATTTTGAAATCAAAGACTCCTTTCTCTATCCATTGGCTTCTGTTAGCCTGTTCCCAGAATATTTGTTCTGTGATACATACTTATTTTTTTTTCTTCCTTCAATAAATACCCTCACTAGCTTTACTATCCAAAAAGTATCCTGTTTTGGATATCAGAACAATAAAAAGAATTTCCCTGGGTTCCACCATTTGATAACAGTATGATCTCTGATAATAGCAGTTTTAATAATTTAAAACCACATTTCAAAACAGAACACAGCATACTTAGAGAGTAATGAACTAATTCTCGAATTGGTTTTTTAAAACGATTGATACACAGATTGAGAGTTTTCAGAAAATCCATTATTATGCTTGGTATAAAAATAAAAGTGAGGGGCTGGGTAGATAGCTCAGTGGCTTAATGGCCTGCCTGACAAGTGCCAGGTCCTGGGTTCGATCCCCAGTACCTAAATAAATAAATGAGTAAATGTGAAGTGATTTGCTTGTAGCACATCAGCATGTAACTGCAGTTAATACATAGTGACTTTTAGATGGTGTATTTCCAGTGCAGAAAATAATCAAGTCATGAGAAATATGTGTCTCTGTCTTACAGTACTCTCACCAGGTTGTCGTGTACTTCAAATATGAACTCTACATAGAAATGGTCCCATATGTACTGTCACACTCATGGGTTTAATGTTACATTGAACTACACTAAAAATATAAATGGGAAGGATTGCAGTTGCCAGAATAAATGTGAATCATCTTGGTCCAAAGTACTGATGTTAACTAAAATAACATAAGTACAGTTGTCCTTAAGATATGTTATTTGAAGTTATGATCCAGTAAATAGACTACATCTGTTTTCCTACCATCAACATCTAAAGAACAAAACAAAATATATGAAACACACTTTACAAAACAGACAACAGGTTGCTAACATTGAGGACAAACACAACTGATGTGAACCCTAGCTTCACCACAGCTCACTGCCAGCCGGCAGTTTCCAGGTCACCTAACAAAGTGAAAAAAATGATTAAATGGACGCTGCTTTCCTGCCACATTAAGGAGGCAGAGATCAGAAGCAGAGAGGTGAGAGGAGGTAGAATCGGCAGGGGCAGAATGCTAGAGAGCAAGGAGCTATACCTAAAATAGCTCCAGAAATCTTCAGGGCTCCCCTTAAGACTTAAGTGAAATTCTACTTTATTCATGCTTGAGAAGAAACTGGTCCAAGACCAGGACGTACCCGTCAGAAAGCAGCTGTCTAAATAAAGAAGGCAATACTTCATGCTTCTCTCAGTCCAAAGGGAAAAGCCTTCACACACACAAAGCACTGGGGAGAATCTCTTGTTGAGCATTACCTCATCGGTGGACTACATCAAACTTAGGCAAACCTGCTTCAGATGTTGCCTAGCTAAGTGCTGCAATAGGCCTCTGAGTCTCAAATTGATTCCAAAAATCATAACAGTATGTCTGAATTTCAACATTAAATTAAAAAAAGTTAAAATCACCATCAAATTAAATTTGTATCTGAAATCTGGTGAACATCTCTCAAAGACCCGAAAGAAGAGAAGATAAAATACTTCTAGGACTTGCAGAGAAAACGGATTAGGGCGCAATACAAAGGTAGAAGTCTTTCTTCATGGTTTCCTTCCATTTTATGTCTTGTGCATGGAGCGCTGGCTGCTCTTTGTTTCTATGTTTGGAGGAATGTTGTATAGCAAACACTCCTGACAAAGACATTTTGTCGCCTCCGGATAAGTAGCAGGGTTGTCTAAGGTTTAAAACAGAGAGACGTTTCTCCTTGAACAGCCAAATGGAGGAATGCTTAATCCCTAGAGTAATAAACACAGTGGTTCCTCCTGGGACGCACGCTCAAGGTGTTCACTGCCCATTCAGACAGGCTCAGACTTCCTGACCTCTCAGGCCTCGCTTGCGCCCAGCGCACTCTTGTGCAGAGATCTGGCAACGTGGCGTGTGGTGGGGCTGGTGTAAGCCGGGTGAGGATGCAGACGCCCCGGATTTGGCTACTTCTCCGAGGAATGGACTGACCACAACGCAGGACCATCGTGGCTGTCTTTGTCAATCAAAAGCACTTACTTATTCAACTTAACCACTCTTTCATCTTTTTATTTATTTATTTATTATTTATTTTTTCTCTTTTCTTCAGATACTGCAGCAGGGCATGAAACAGCAAGAGAGTTTTTCCACAGGTCCCTGGCGCTTTGTCCATTTTCCTAAGCTAGTAATTTGGAAGATCATTTTTTTCCTCGCAGCCACCTTCTCTCCGCATTTCAAATAAAATAATGAAAATACAGTAAGACACTTAGTATAGTAATAAAAATATATACAAAAAGTATCCTAGAAAAAAATTATTAAAAGTCATATCTAGGCAAAAGAAAAAAGCTTCCACTTAGCTTTGTCTAAAGTGTATCTTGTTGTAGAGCAGCAGCAGTTCTGCACGCACCTAGAAAGTTGGAGTCCTTCCTCACTGAAAGGCCTCATGCGGCGGTAGTGTTTTGCATTAGGAGCTGTAGTCAGGGCGTCCCATCTTCCCACCAAACTCCTGTGTCATTACCAGAGACAGAAATAAAACGTCCAAGTCACTCACCTGGCACCGTCTAGCAGTATCCAGCAAAGCAACCCAGCTCTTCTCTGATTCTTACGTGTGGTCCGAGTGGGCTTTGACAAAAAGGCATTGCTGAATTCAGTGGCCATAATGTTTTGCTGCAGGCCAGTTCTAGATGTGAATGGATGAACTGCTAGAAGGCATTCAGTAGGATAAAGAGTTGAAAGGCTTATTTAATGTTAACTATTCTGATCAATGTGCTTTTAATTCTCAGTCTGCTCAATTAAATATTCCTGTACACCAAACATAGAATTCATTGTAGCACTTCTGATTGAGAATTGATTCATTGTGTTCCTTCAAAATTTAACTCCTAATAAGAAATATTCCATGTTGTATGTTGTGGTTTTCTAGGTTTCTACTGATTCTTGTGTTATTTTTTTTTGTGTCCACTTCTGAGTCATCCTAATAAGCCACTCCCCGTAGGGTCAATTACTAGATTGAGAACAATATTTTAGGAGCAGACTACAGAGCCTGTTCTGTGTGTTGACAAAGACGCCAGAACACTTTAAAAGAAAGGACTTTGTCTCAGTATTTTAGGACACACAAATAACCTTGAAGACCAAAAAGTTCATTTCTTCCTATTATAGGTTTTGAATTGTAAAAAGGCTGAAGAAAAACTAAAGTAGATAAACACTGCCATCAAGTGGTCAAGTTGAGGAACTGTACAAATTTCACAACATTTCAGTGATTTCTCACTATTTACCACAAAATTCAAGATCAAGTCTTTAATTTAATCACTTATATCCTGTAATATCCTGCTTTCTTATTCTGAAATCCTGCTTTAACTCAAATAGTGATCTATTTATCTCAATTCAATATTCTTTTCAAAAATTCAACAGCCCTGTATTTCTCAGGCAGGAAGAATTTAGCATCTTAGCCAAATGCCTACATTCATAAACAAGGAAAGTAACGCAAGCGCGCCTGCGCTTCAGTAGGCACTCATCCTGCTGCTAGAATTCTTTCCATTCAACGTAGCTATATAAATAATAAAATAATTTCTACTTTGTAAAGACAAGAACATACTTTTCAGTTTTCACTGTTAAAGACATACGGACTGAAGAAAACACATCAGTATTCATCAACAAGTATTCTGTATTCACACTCTGATGTGTACACACACACAATAGAGGACTCGAACACTTGCAACTGTTTGCAACCTGAAATATTTTCTCCACTTGCTGACAGCCTGAAGAATTCACTTTGGTAAACAAGTGATGCCTAGCATACATTAGATATTAAATTAATTAATAAATTAATTTTGGCAGAAATTTTATTCTATTTTAAAATCCTTTATTTAGAAAGGCAAAGTAATTGTGAATCAAAGTTGTAAGAAAAACTACTTTGTACAAATTTCAAATTAAACACACAAAATAGAGAGAAAGAATTTAGAAAAGCCTCAGTGATACAGGAGATAAACTGAACAAAGTTCTTTCTCAAAATTAAAAATGTAAAAATTTCTTAATTTCAAGATAGCATTTCCCAGTTCACTTTCATCTATTCTGAGATTAAATTAAATCTCATTATAACTGAGAACCATGTTTTCTTTCCACATGCTTTGAATGTTCAGGAGAAGATGAGCAAAGAAAAACTATCCTCACAGTTTCTGTTTCTAGGTAGACACAATTCACAGTTTTTAAGCAAGTGCTGTTTTGTAAAGCAACTAGTTACCCTCAGTTAAGAGAGACAATAGTGAGGACCACAAAATAGGACACAGACTCTTTTTCCTACTTACTCTTATTAGTGGATGTTGGAATGCTCCTTTCCTTGTGTAGAGTGGGGACAGGTACTTAACACATTTTGATCTTTTTGATCCATAACTCTCCGTTCCCACTCCTTCCATGAAAGGAGCCTATTCCCTTGGGAAAAACAGCTGTCTCAAGGTGGATACAACAGATCTACATTGATACTTATGAGGAAAAGTAGATGCATTAAAAGAGAATCTGAGGCCAGCCAAATAGCTTAGTGGATTAAAGTGCTTGCAAGCAGGTGCAGGGGTCAGGGGTTTGACCCTCGGGTCCTCCTTGCTGGCCCCTCCCCCAGCGTGCCCTGAGATGGCAATTGAGACTGGGTGTGGTGGCATGTGCCTGTAATCCCAGCTCTTGGGAAACTGTAAACAGGCACATGACTATGAGTCTGATCTAGTAGTGAGACCCTGAACACCCTGTAGAACTTCCCTAAAATACAGAAAAAAAAAAATTACAAGGGCCAGGGAGATAGCTCAGCAGAGTAAGTGCTTGCCTGGTAAGTGCAAGGGCCTTAGTTCAATCCTTGTTCCATCAAAAATAAATAAATAAATAGATAAATAAATAAATAAAAGCAAATCTGAGGAGAAACACTGTTAAAAGTATCATGCAAAAGAATGAACTTCCGGGCAGGCTAGATTGCTCAGTGGACTAAACACCTCCTTAGGCAAGGACTGGGGTTCGATCCTCTCTACGGCATGCTGCACCAGCTGTACCCGTTGGCATGCTGAGCCAGCCACTGAAATCAAGCCTGGTGGCTCACGCCTGAAATCCCAGTGATGATGAGGCTGAAAACATGGTCACTATGCATCCAAACTGCATACTGAGACTCTGTATCAAATACATTAAATAATAATAATAATAATAATAATAATAATAATAACAAGAAAGAACTTTAAACTGTGGTGTTTACCAGCATATGTTATAGCAGTAGAGAAAACAGAGAACTCTTCTCACTGTCACATAGGAAGTAGAAAAAATATTCAGCACAGTGAGCAAAAGCACAATCAGTTTATATCTTTTATTAAAAACTTCAAAAATAAATGTTTTATTGAGAGATTCTCCTTTTAATTTTACAACATTTTAACAATAGTTAAACATTGGTTAAGCAATGAATCTTGATTCTGTTTGGGGTTTTAGTCTAAATATTTTTGAGATTTCAATTGATAAAACATATGTCAAGATTTAAAATTGTATTTTATATATCATGCTGTATATTAACTATGAAGGTTATTATACACCTGATGGCTTTTGAAATCAATTCAAACTGCCAAAGCTATCCTATTATTGGAAATATAGTGTGAAAAGATGTTATGGTACTGAAATAATATTTCTAAAGGCATTAGATAAATTTTCCTCTCAATTTTTTGGCATTAACGATACATTTTGTGCTGAATAATGTACACAGATAGAAGCCTAAACCCTTGAAGCTGAGAGAAGAAAAATACTTCAAAGACTGTTCATTCCGCCATTTCCTGATGGTCTCTTCTACTTGCCCAGTGAAACAGAAGACTGGAAATCTGGACATGTTTATGGATGTATCTCAGAGAATGCCAGGAAGGTCTGCAACAAAGAAGCTCAGAGAGCCAAGAAAGTTATTTTTAAAGTTTGGTTTACATTCTTGTGTTTTCTAAAATCTGAAATGATGAAAGGGGAGTGAAATTTACCTTTTGACAAGATTGGCTTTCCACATTGAAATGCTTGAATTTGTAACATGAGAGTGGGTTCTCTTCTTCACCACAATGCATGTCTTCTTGTCTTCGTCGATAAATGCATACTCACTGTGGTTACAACCTTGTTCTTACCCATTTTTCATGTAAACACAGCTATTTTCATTGAGATCCAAATAGAAATATAAGGAAGGAATCTTCAATGCTGTGTGTGAGTGTACATGAGTCTAAAACCTACAAAGAGATGCTCTGGATTCTTGCTATTGATTTTGATATATGTCATGGTATGTGTGCAGATGTCCCCCTAAAACCTTATGCAGTCATGGGGCAAGCTTCTAGAGGTGGTGATCAATTCATGATCCAGCGCTGGAACTATGGGTCTGATGGCTGCCCCTGTCCCAGGGTGGACTGCCTGCGTACCCTACAAGGGAGCAATAGTGGCTTGCTCTCCGCTGCTGCTCCTCCCTTTTTGCTCTTGTTGTTCTGTTTTCCACCAACATGGACTGCTGCTCTCTGCTATGTGCCACTCTGCCTTGGAGCCAGCTGATTATGGCCTGAGACCTTCATAAGCTGTGAGCTCAATAAACCTTTCCTTCCTTAATTTTGAGTGCCAGGTGTTTTATTCTAGAAGTAACACAAAAATAACTGAGATAATATATAAATGTGAAAACTATATATGTATGGTATCTAGTAACCATCATTTAAGAAAAAGAAAATAAAATTTTAAGTATTTATTTTGTGGTGGAAGTTCTCAACACTAAAAAATAATCCATATAAGCTCAATAATCTATCTGAATTAAACTTGACTATTAGAAATTGCCATCAACAAATGTCCCTGTGGTGGGATGAGAGGGCCATAGAATCTTGAGTGGCAAATGGTCTCTGTACACTGCCCTTGTCATCTGACAGCTGTGCATGTCCTTTCTCTACTCGGATGTTTGAAGCCATTTTTCTTGATTGGATACTGCATAAGGTTCTCACATTTTTGGACTAAATACTCAGCCTTGTAGTGTTAGTTGAGGGGGAAAAACTCCGTATACTTCTGGAGTGGCAGCAAATATCATAAAGCAAAACATGATTCCTAATTCTATATTTAGTTTGATATCAGAACGTGAGATATTTGTATGAGATACTAATGTGATATATTAGTATGTCACAGGATTAGTGTACAAGTTAGTTCTGTCACTACTCATTTTTGAAAATTGCACATAAATGCAAACAAATTTGATCTTCATGCACTACATATGATGACATATCTCTGTCTCTGTAATTCATATGCGCAGCAGCTGGATAGCACCTATTTGTAAAATGCTGAATTTTTCACAGGCCACAGTAATAAATGGTCGTGGTCAAACTGAGTTTTGAAGAAAGATTCATGAAAAGAAACATTGTACAAATCCGATTGGGATTTAACTCACAAATTCTACAAAGCAATTTAGGTTATATATGATTCTCCACTGTCATAGTTTTCTGCAAAATACTAAACATATATAGACTGTCAAGAGAAAGCTTATTTGAAACATTGTGCTCTGGTGAAGTATAATGTCAAAAGACTATTCTGAACTCTTGCTTTTTGGATGGCTACTGAATAGGAGTCTGGTACAGCAGGCTTCATTTTGCCACCTTCTTTAGTTCTGTCTCCCATCCTTCTTGGAAGTCTCGCAGATTTAGAGAAAGATAAATTTTTTGGTGCTATGACAGAGAAAAACTGTAAAGGATATGATTTTTTGTGTCTTATTATTAATAAATCATTACTATATTATTATTATTATTGCCAAGCTTTAACTTATCATCTAGATCTATGAATTGACTGTAATTTCAAGCAAAAATTAAGGTACATAGCCAAAAAACATATGATTATTGTTTTTTGGGGGTTTTTTTTGGTGGAACTGGGGATTGAACTCAGGCCCTTGCGCTTGCCAGGCAAGTGCCTATTCCACTGAGCCATCTCCCCGGCCCCGTGATTATTGTTTCTAATAGCATTGTAATTGAATTCTCTATCATTGATCTTCTTAAATGATTGTTATTAGGTAGCATTTATAAATATGTCAATTTTTAAATATGTAGGTTGATGAAGCATGAAGTGCCTAGTGCCACTTCTTCAAAAACATATGGAAGTATGACATAAACATGTTAATATTAACTTTTTGAATCTGACATAAATAAGTGAGTTTTAGTCAATTAAAACTATTTGATTTTCTTTGTAGGAAGCCACATTACTATCATAATCCATAGAAATTCAATGAGAGTCCAAATTGCCGTGACAAGGGTTTCTACTATCGAGAAGCCTGGCAATCTGTTTCCTCACAAGCAATTTTTCTCCAACTTCTTAAAGTAAAACACTGGACCTTTTTCAAGGAGCAAGACAAAGATGGAAGGAAATATCTCATACTTAATCTCTCCCAAGCAAATGAAATGGATGAGTTTGTTTTTATTCAAATAGAAAAGCAATGAAAACATAGTATGTATTGTACAGTGCAAGTGCAATATTTCTCTAGAAACATAATTTGGGCACCTCAGGTTACAAATGACAATTCACCTTTTAATAAAAATTATTGAAAAGATATTAACAATTATATCAAACAATAAGAATTTTTCACTTAGTTTTTATCCTGAGAGATTATAAATAATAATGTAGCACCACAACACACACACACCTCTCCACCCTTTCCCACCACACACACACACACCTCCCCACCCTTCCCCACCACACACAAACACACATACCTCCACATCCTCTCCCACCACACACACACACCCACACACCTCCATATTCTTTCCCACCACACACACACCTCCACACCCTTTCCCACCACACACACATCCCTACACTCTTTCCCACCACACACACACACACACACACTCACACACACGCACCTCCACACCCCTTCCCACCTCACACAAACACAGCCCACACCCTTTCCCAACACACACACACATACCTCCCCATCACACACACACACAAACACACCCCCCTCCACATCCCTTCCCACAGACTTCTCAGCCTCTGAGGCTGCCAGCTAAAGATGACATCCTTAGATTGTTCTAAGTCTCATGATTTGTCCTGCAATCTAAAAGTAGCCGAGAAAGCATACAGGTAGAATGAGATAATCATTAAATAATTGTGGATCTTTGGGAGACATTCTACAGAAAAACATGATTTTTGAAATTTAAGCACCACTCCAGGTTCATATATTTGGTTATTATTATTGCTTACATACCACTTCCTTTTCAGATACTGCAGTCTCTATAATTTGTGTTATATCATGTATGTCGATGTACTCACCAAGCCTTATGAGGTCAAAAGTGAAGTTCTGAATGTAGTTGAATCTAAGAGGCATAATGCTGGAATTAAGTGTGTGATGTGGGGGTTAAGGATATGATGCTGGCCTTGAGGGTGTCCCCACATGGGTGTGGATGGCACCACACAAGGTGCAGGTAACTTGGATGAACTATAAAAGCCAACAAGATGACTGCTGCAGCTCCTTTGCTGCTTTGTTGCCTTCTAGCTGCCAGCTTTACCATGCAGTAATTCCCCTCTGTGATGCCCCTCTGCCATGCCACCCTGCCTTGGAGACAGTTGACCATGGACTGAAAACTCCACAAGCTGTGAAGTAAAATAAAACTCTTCTATTTTAACTTTGGGTGTTACGTACTTGATCTCAGAATTTGTCACCAGAGAATTGGGGTAGTTGCTGTAACTGTACTTGACCATGTGCTTTAGGAGACTTTGGAACTACCTTACGGGAAGAGTTTGGAATGATTTGGAGATTGTTGCTGCAGAAACTGTACTTGATGGGAGATTCTGGTAATGTTCCATTAACAATAAAATAAAAAATAAGATAAATACTTACAGTATCTACTGTATTATAACCAGAAACTGATACATGCATTGTAAAATAATGTTATTTTTAATGATAATCAATATAAATACAAATCACACCTCTTCTAAAACTTCTGTTTAAGCCTTATAACTGACTGTAACTCACCAGCAACTAGCCATATTAGCCATATTACCACGGGGTGGGCAGCGTATTCACACATGACTCCAGACCATTCAATTCGCATATCAGGCTCACAATTTTCTTGAAAATGAAAGTGTTGCTATAAGTAGCACAATGGTTAAACATCAACGTTTGTTTTGGAGACTCAATACAGTAACTAGAACTCAGATTAACGTGTGCAGATCTGATATAATATTCACCCATAAAAAGGGCAGATAGTAAAAGAAGATTGTGTCTCTAGTTGTCAAGGAGCATGTCTATAGAGAGGCCTCGGAGCCCTGGTCCCAGTGTATACCAACTCGGGCAAGCTATAGCATTTATCACTGTCTACATCCTTGTTTCTTTGTTTCTAACTGCTTTTGTGGAAGTATATATGCCAGGGCTATTGGCAACTAGCAGAACTTGTTTAATATTCTTTTTGTTTTTTGATTGGTTGGTTGCTTTGTCTCTATGCATGCAATTTATAAACACACCACTGATTAGGTGTGCATCAGAATTAATTATTAAAGCTCAGTGGATACAGAATTACAGTAACATCAGTACTAAAGGAAATTAAAGACAAAATCAGAATAGAATTCATAAAGGACTGTGATTTTAATTAACTACTTTATTAGTACATGTTTCAACACCTAATGATTACATTCATGATGGGGAATTAGTATTTGTCCATATCACATTTCAATTGAATTTCTACCTCCATTCATACCCTTTTATTATCCCAGCATCATATTCACTTTATCTTATAAGACCCACAGTTAATTATGATATACACAGAGTTTAAACCAGTCTAATAGAACAAGGAGCATATAAAACATGTGAAAGCATTTTACTAAATCAGGGTATAATTTTAGGTACATTGCCCTACAAATTACAATTACTTATTTTTTTCTCCTTTCTCCTATTATCTACATTTTTTGTTATACATTTATGTGTCTATTTTTCATATTAGAGAAATCATGTAATATTTAAGCCTGTGAGTCTGAGCCACTTCACTGACTATTATGCTTTCAATGTACATTCATTTTCCCACAAATGATTCAAGTTTATCTTTCTTTAAGGGGAAGAAGTACCTTATTGTGTATAAATGATACTTTTTTATCCTTTCCTGTGTTAATGAATATAAAGGCTGTTTTAAATATTCAACCTATTTCACTCTTTAAGAGGTTCAACTTAGCCACCATTATGGTATATGTCAAAATTGTCAAGTTGATGATTTACATCGTTTCATAGGTGCAGTATAAAAGCAATAGGCACTTTATCCACGCACACGGTGGTAGTTGATACATTGTGTCAACTTGAGATATCAGAAGCTCGTCTGGATTCATCTGTATATTCCATGCCCCAGAGTGACTCAGCACAACAGAATTATATAAAGGACTCAAGAAGGGCTTGTGCGCCCACGCTTCCTGGGAGGAGTTCCGGTCTTCACAGCAGAGCCCCTTCGGAGGAGTTTGAGCTTTGTAGCCGGCACGTGGAGGAGCTCCGGTCTTGCCGAGGCACTTTAGCCTGCACAGTCAGCCTAGAGGGACGAGAGAGAGCCTGGAGCGGCGCCGCAGCTGCTGCTCCTTCTCTGCTCTTTGTTGTTTTCCACTACCATGAACTGCTGCTTGCAGCTAGAGGAACATGGACAGAAACCTCCACTAACTGTGAGCTAAATACACCTTTCCTTCCTTCATTGCAGGTGTTGTCATTTTGTCCCAAAAACAAGTAAGAAGTAACCAAGACACATATGATGGAACAAGTCAGCCACCCATCCCTCTTAACATGAGAGGTAAGAGCTGGATTGAATATGGATTTAGGACAAATAATTAATGTACATTTAGAGAAAATTTCTACTTACCCAAAACAACTACTGTTTTTTGTTTGTTTGTTTGTTTTGTTTTTTGTTTTTCTTTTTTATAGTTGAGGGAAACGGGGGAAGAGGTGAAAAAAATGTGGAAGAATGACACCAACACCCAGAAGTTAAAGAAACAAAACAAAACAAAAAAACCCCAAACTCTGTTTATTGCCAGCCCCATAAAATTAAAGGAAAAGAAAGGATCCACTAGAATTCTCCCTGTGAGAATGGCCGAGCAGTTTTCATGAACTGATACCAAATTAGCAATTTAATTTGGTAGGTATTGTCCCACAAAACGCATAGTATGTAATAGTTCCCGTAAAGTGAAACAAATTGCAACTAAATGTAAACCAAATGTTTTCTCTGTGGTTTGTCTGCTCAAATCTATATTAACAGGAATGAATATGAAAATAAAATGCATATGCTAAAACGAAAATAGTTCTTTTTATCCTTTTTTATTTATTTACTTTTTTGGCACAAAATCTTGCTCGATAATTCAGGCCGGTCTTAAACTCACCAGGTAGCCCAGGCTGACCTTAAATTTATGGTCATCCTCCTGCCTCAGCCTCCCCAGTGCTGGAATTACAGGTGTGTGCCACCATTTCATGGTACGTGCATGATATCAACACACCACTGATTAGGTGTGCAACTGAGTCATTTATTAAAGCTCAGTGGACACAGAATGACAGTAATGACAGCAAAATAAAGGAAACTAAGGACAAAATCTCAATAGAATTCATAAAGGATTGTGATTTTTAATTAACTACTTGTATTAGTATGTTTTCAGTACCTAATGATGACGTTTGTTGTAGGGAATTAGTATGTACCCTGGTCACATTTCAAATCATGTTATAATTTATGATAGAAAAATGTGATGCTGATCTATACAATGATAAGGGCTAACAATGGGAATACTTCTGTGCTTTTTTGCTAGGAAAGCTTCCAAGAAGACTGCATAACAGAGTTAACTAGAATGACATTTTAGGGAAGGCATCCACGAGGCACAAACACTCCTGCTGAGAGCTGAGTGAAATGTGAATGACAGAATATTCCAGCATACAAGCAGCATCTGTGTCATCTGAATTTCAATACAATGACCAACAGAGGAATGAGAAAATGAGAAGCCCAGAGGAAAGGCCAGTAAGAAAGGATCAAGAAGAGGCAACACAGGCAGGAGTCCGTCTAAGCAGGGGGTGCTAACTCCTCTATAAACCAGCATACATTCGCCTGGATAGAGCAGTGTCAAGCAGGGAGAGCAGAACCCAGCAAACTGCATATATTTAGGTGTCAGATTTTGTGTGAGATCTGAACTGGACCAGGTACAGTAGATGATATAAAACTGTTTCGGTGGAAAATATCTCTAGATAGGAATTTGTGTACAAGCCCAGAGATAGAGGCACAGAGATCTGCTTGGTCGAGACTCTCCCTGGGCTTGTTTCCCAGGCTGGGATTTGAAACAAGATTTTAACCTAACAAACGAGACAGGTTTATCTGTTGTTGTGTGTTCCACTTATCATAGGGATCCTAATTGATTATTAACAGTAACAGAAATCTCATCAAATATTTTGTAGATTGCATTCTAAGCTATTTTACCTTCATTATGAAATGAAACAAAGTGAAGAAACAACAAATCACTTCAAAATGCAAAACCTCTTAGAAGATGGTGACTAATTAGTCATTCATAATTATTTGACTGTGAGTCTGGTGTCACGTGCGCCTGACATTGCATAAATGCTGCAGAGGGCAAAAATAAATCTTTAGGAGAATTGGAACATGCCAAGGATTTTGTTTCAAAATAAAGTAGTTTGTTCTTTGAGTACTGCATCTTTAATAATAGTTTTTCAGGAGGCCTGGGGATGATTGGGAGGAGAAGAGGTGGTGAAGAAGGAGAAGCCTCCTGGTTTCCCCAAGTGCAGGGGGAGCAGCCCAGGGTTGAAGGGGGAAGACATAGGACATTAACTTGGGCTTCAGCTTCTGGTTTTAACTTTTTTTCTGAGATGAAAAATGTTTGCAGAGAGGCCCAGCTAAGGATAGTTCTACAAAGTATACCTTCAGGATAATTCTACAAAGTATAACTTTCAGAAGTGAAGGGACCTAGAAAACATTTTTCTCATGTATGACAATTTCTACAATTTTACAATTTTTGAGCCATCTTTCCGGTCCCAATTTTTACAATTTTGTGTATTTTTATTAATAGATATTTACAAATGTGTGTCTGGTTTATTTCACGTGTGAGTATATCTTCAAGTGGCATCCACTTAAAGTCTTCGAGTTTATCATACTTTATAGCTGAGTACTTCTCCATTGTATGAAAATACCATATCTTTTTCATCCATTCTTCAGGTGATGGACATTTTGGTTGTTTCCAAGATTTGGCTATCACAAATTGTGCTAGGTAAACAGTATTATTATTTTTTACTTTGGACATGTATTTATAAACAAAGGACCATAAATTGTACTTCTGTGATTTTGTTTTCTCATGACTATAGTGGGTACCTGTTAGAATTATTCTGTAGCTATACTAAGTATGATGCATAACAATGAGATCATAATACATACTATTATGAAACAAATGAGTATTTTTGACATGAAGAATCAGATGACTGATTAAAAAAAAGTCTCAGTAGCAATTCACCACACAATATTGAATATTCACCCTCAGGTCACTGAACAGTTAAAAATTAAGAATACATGAAAAATTTAGCCCCACCTTCTGATAAAATGGAAACAGATATACTACTCATTTTCAATAAAACAAAATGTATATTAACTGTCCCTAAGAGGTTCCTCTTTCAATACCCGATGGTATCTTGTCACTATTTAAAGGCTCAATATATAATATCAAAACATAAGTCTTCGTTCAGTATTTTTTCCAGTTTGTTTTATTTTTTAATCCAGAAAACCCGAGGGTTGCATAGGCAGTCCACTGTTTCATTTTCTGGTGCTGTAATGAAAAATAAAAACCTACAATCCACTCTTAACAGCAAGTTTTAAAAGTGCATCACTGCTCCAAAGGGAAACGTATACTAAGAATTACAAGTTCCATTAGACAGTGTCCCACTTGCAGGGCGACATTTATGGGTTTCTTTACATGATGTTGTCCCTCGTGAGACACACGGGTAGCTTGGTGTCAGCAGTGAGTCGCCCACTAAAATTAGCACACAGAAGCAATGATGCTGCTTTTCAGAACTCCTTTTTTTCAGCTTTTTAAGTTTCAAATGTAGTATAGTTATGCTCCTCTAAAGCCATGAAATAGTAATACGTGCATGTTTCAAAAATATTAAATTAGAAAAAAGAAGTTAAAATTTTGAATCTCTTTGAAAAAATAAATCCCATTTTAAATTTTCATAAATATTAAACTATTTTTAGTTTGTTTTTGTTTTACTGTATGTTTTTGGGCTTTCTGTACAAATACTCCTTTGAGCTATGAGTTCCAAATGAATGAGAATCAGTCTCTACAAATGTGGGAAGTGTGGCGATGGAGGGCTGGGGGGATTGCTCTTGTCCTGGCAAACACAAGAACCAGGTTCGTTCCCTGGTACGTGCCAGCCCTGCACCATGCCAGCCACCAAAAGCAAGTGTGGTGATGCGTGCCTGTAATCCCAGCGCTGGGGAGGCTGAGACAGGAGGATCACTACAAGTGGGAGATGCGGAGTGAAACCCTATACCAAATAATGAAAAGAGTTTTTTTGTGTTGTTTTCTTATTTAAATAAAGTATGGCACTGGAGAAGGCCTGGGCTCATCTCTTTATTTACATTTGACGCCTCTGTCCCCTGAGAGCACAGTGCAAAGTTAGTAAGTGGAACACATTTGTGCTTCAGAGCTACATAAAGCCTTAATGGAAGTGAATTACTTGCACCACCATCATTATGTACACCAAAATACCATTGTTATAAATTTTGGGTACAGGAAGTTTAACATCTTTAGATGGAGAGCGTGAAATCTTATTCATTTGAAAACAACATTTTAGAATGACAAATATTTTGCAATCAGCACTTGAGGAGAATGTTTGTCTAGGGCCAGGGGTTAAGAAGTAGGACAGTCTAAGATTGGATTCAGAATTTTGTTGATGATATAGTGACTCTCTCAAACTTACCTCAATGTGAAGATCACCTTTGATTCTTGTTAAAAATACAGATTATCAAGCATCTTATAGTGAATCTATTCCATTTATATGGAAGGGAATTATGGAAAAACAATTTTACCACCTATCCAGATGCTATTACTGATTTAGCACACTCCAGTCATCCCAGCTAGTAATAACGGCTTTGGAAGTGATACTTCTCTTGGTTTATATCATATCATAGATTATTTAATATACACTAGGAAGGTCTCCCCTATTCTAGTGCAGTGTATGTAGTGTAAATTCTGAGATTTATTGCTATAAACTAAGAGAATTCTGTGCTGTCCTTGAATTAATGTAGGCTCATTACTTTCATATTAAATATTAATTTAAGTGATTTTTATTTGTTTGTAGTTATTCCCTCTGTTTATCATATTGTAGTAAGTAGTCAGGTAAATATATTTGGCTGCTTGAAAATGAGCCCATACAAAATTGTCCTTGTTAAAGTTTCTTCAAGGGATGATGCTGAAATCCAATATTTTATCATAAAATTTCTCTGTGAACTTATTATTTCCACCTACATGAGCAGGTAAAAGAGGTACATGAATTTCTAAGGATCGTACAGAGCTGCATATTCTCCAGAGGAATTAGTTGTTTTTTCTATCCAAAGTATAGAAAGCATCCATATTGTCTATGTCTGAGCAGAGTGGCGGAGATGCTGACGATGTAGCGAGCCTGTTCCACTGCCCTATTTCTTAAAGAATGATGTAGCTTCCATTTTATTGGATTACATCTATACTAATTTGCATTGTACTTTAAATTTCTAATTATAAGTCTGAATAATTTGTTTGGCTTTGTTTTTATATATAATCTTGAATAAATATAAAGGTTAAAGATTTCAACAAAGAACCCAGTGAGGTGTAAACACCATAAAGTTGTTTTCCTCTTCCTTATATTTTATTTTTCTGGGATATTTTAAAATTTATTTCTAGTAGCACATGCGTTCAGTCCATAGTGATTCTCTTCTCCATGAGGGAAGTAATGCATTTTGAGCCTTTTTAATTCTCCTTCACTCCTTCCATAGCTTGGTCCTTTTCCCATTTTCGAACGATCTTAATTCCCTGTTTCTTACATTGTATTTTTTTTTATTTTCCTCTTTGTTTATATTTGGGGTTTCTCATATAGGAAAAACCATGTGCTATTTAATCTTATGTGTCTGATTTATTTCATTTAACATTATTTTCTCAAGATGCATCCATTTACTTGCAAATGATTCTTTTAAAGAAAAGGTGATACATTGTATATATGAAGTACTCTATATATACAGTATACTCTATCTTATACAGTGTACTCTACCTTTACATTTTAGGTTTTTTTTTTTCAGAACCTGGGATTGAACTCAGGCCCTTGTGCTTGCCAAGGAAGCGCTTATTCTACTGAGCTATCTCCTTGGTCCCTACCTTTTTAAAGTTTTGATAATTAATATTTTATTTTACTTTGCTATTTTGTTAAATTTCAAAACAAATGTATTTATTGAAACCAACATTTTGAGCTCTATTTGAAGATGAAGGAAGATGACTTTTTCTTTCAATTAGAGGAAAAAGAAGTTAACCTGCTCACTATACAATAACATCCCTGTCAATGAGCAAACTACACTGAAGTGGCTGCCTGCACCCAGTGGTTTTAATGTGTTTCTCCTTAGGCCTTTATAGACTCAACATTGGTTGAATTTTCCCCTCGTATACCTTAGTTCCAGAATCACTAACAGAAATCATAGTATTCAAGGTAATTATTTGATGCATGGATTCTTTATTCACATGAAGTACATTACAGTTCTTTATGAGCAGTGAAGGCATTTGTAGATTTTTCTCTTAAAAATGCCAAAGCAACTAAACAACCACCAAATAACAAAGTAGCAATACCCATCAACCATGCTTTATACTTTTACTACAGACAACTAGGTTACATGAAAATTAATATTCAGTCATTGATGAACGGGGCTTTCAAGTAAGGAGGATGAAAAAGTCAATGTATCAGATTTGTGGTGAAGGCTCGTCTGAAGAAGGCCAGGCCTTAAGACAAAGATGCAATGACAGGAGCTGTGTGCCTCTGCAAGGAAAAGACCATGAAGGTGACATCGTGCTGTTATCAGTGCCACCTTGCGCCACAATTACCTGTAGCACCATCACTTTTGTAGGTAAGAAGAGCAGACCCAATGCTTCCCAAAATGCCTTTGCCCTTTGTGGGTAGCCTTCCTGTGTCCCCCACTTACCAGCTTTATCATTTGTAGCTAAGTAGCTCTATCTGTAGTCCTACAGGTTGATTACACTTTGAACCATGTGATAGCCATATTGTGATTTTGCTGTGTAAGTTACCCCTACAAAGGGCCTCGGTGGCAGCTCACTTTTGGGACACCCTCCTGTTTCTTTGTTTCCATCTCTCTACAAAAGTATCCTACTATTAATCTCCACTGTCCTTGCAATTTATTCTTCTGTATCAGAGGACATAAACTCGATGTTTGACATCTAACAATCTGGTTTGGGGAAGTTTTCTAAACTGTTAGTGTTACTCTTTATTTTTATTATTCTATATTTTTCCAATATCAGTTTCACAAAGTTCAGAGTTCTTTGAGCAAAATCCATAAGCTCCATACATCTTATATCTCAGCTCAATAATGTGGTTGAGTATGGAAACTACAGAATGGTTTTAAAACTGTAGACTTCAAGAAAGTGAAAGGCAAAATTTACAGAAATCACAAGAGATCAATATATTCAAGAAGGTTTAGTGTAAGTGTTGTTTTTTATTAGTTGCATTTTTAATACCCACAGGGAGTTAAACCATTCTTTCTACATTCAATGCTTGAAGAAAATAAATCATTTTCCTTAATTCTCAGAAATACGTTATGATTTATGTCAAAACTTGTCCCACATTCATCTGCCTTTACAAACTGTGTGCTGATCTCTGCAAAATCCTGTAACAGAAACAATGTAACAAATTTTTCATTTTGCTACATGTTCCATGACTTGAACAATTTCAAGAACCATTTCTTCAGTCAGCTTTAACTTTAATCAGTTTTGACACTCTGACTGCCCTGTTCTTGGAAAGGTTGATTACTTCGTACTCTTTGACCTAGAAGTGATATCCTACTGTTCTAGTACATTTCATAGTTCAGATTTTCTAATGTTTGTCATTGTTACTATATTTATGATTTTGAGCTTTTCCTACTTGTAACTAAGTAGGAAAAATTTATTTAAATACTCAATTAGTAAAATACACATTATAATTATTTATGTATTTAGAAAAAGTAGACACTTTTCTGGCAATGAATTTATGACCATCAAGAACAATATATCTGTAGATGTGTATGTGAGCATGTAAAATTTGTGTTTGTACATTTCTGCTTTAACAAATTATACAAACTTACAGACTTCAAATAACAAATACATTATTGAAAAGTTTTAGGTCTCGTCTATGTTTAAATTGGTGGAAATCAAGATATGGGCAAGGTTGAATACCTTTCTAGAATTACTAGGATCAACGACTCTGTGACTTTGTTTTGTTTCATTTATTTTGCATATTGTTAAGGATTGAAACTAGGACTCTATAGGCACTCAATTGCAATACACTCCAATACCTTTTAATTGATCTTTTTCATCTCTAGTACCTGTATATTTTGGTTCAAGTTCTCATTCCTATAGTGTTTAAGCAAGAAATATTGCATTATCTCTAATACTTCAATCATCTGAACACAGCAAAAAATGTCTCAATTTCTAAACCTATCAGTTTAAGTTGTATCTACACAGAAAATACTGGTTTTTAAATTTAATTTAATTTTTTTAGGTACTAGAAATTTAACTAAGGGGG
>NW_004524726.1:1789712-1790757 GCF_000260255.1 Octodon degus
TGATAATAGTAAAATACAAATGCATCTATCTACTACCTAGGCTAAAAACTTGAATGGTGATTTCAAGCAGAGATGATTTCCCCAGCCAGTTTGGTCCCTTTTCAAATAAATACCTCTTCCTTCTGTATCACTTCTCTTTCAGAACCTTTGTAATTAGACTGCCTTATATTTGTTCTAGTAAATAGTTTTTGTTGTCAACAATAGTTTTGTTTGCTTGTTTTTGTTTCCTAGGCATATGGAAGATAACATTTTCTAGTTGTTTCCCCCAGCCAACATATAGTGTGGTTATATATGATAAAATATGAAATGTAGTATTTCTTATTTTTGTGCACAGCAGTTCAAAACTCAATATAATGTTCAATTTTCTTTAAAACTCTATCAGGAAATGCAACATACAGTACAACATCAATACAGACTGAAATTATTCTGACTATCATTTCTACTGCATTTATGAAAGGAAAGAAAGCATTTTAATCTTGAAAAGGTATTGAGGCTTTCAAATTTTCTCCACAAGTGAAGTATAACTTCACCTTTCGAACTGGCATTATAATCAAACAATTTTCTTTAGAATTTATGAATTCAGCAATAATTCTGAAGCAATAAGTTTAACTCATTCCCTATATTTCAAATTAATAGAAATAACGTAAAAAGTAACGTATGGTTCTATTTGCATTTTAAATTATTATTACAATTTAGTGGCCTTAATATTTTTTGTCTTTTTTGATTTTTTTATTGTTGTTGTTGTTTGTTTGTTTGTTTTTGGTTTTGGTTGAATGGATTTTCGAGGAGAGGTTCCTTTTTTTGGTGCCGAGGACGGACCCAGGGTTTCTAACATGCCTGGGGTACATTCTACCACTAAGCTAAATCACCAGCCCCTATTATTAAAGTTTGAAGTTATTTTCATCCACAATGTAGAGTTTTGCATTACTTTTTATTCATGTGAAATATTTAATCATGTTAATGTACCATATCTTAAAAGTCTAATTTGCCAATAATAAATATTTGATTCACACTAGAAGTATTTTTGGCAGGAATGTTTTAGATA
>NW_004524726.1:1791522-1799092 GCF_000260255.1 Octodon degus
AGTATAAAATACATTGTCATTAATTCTCCCCAAAATTCTCCCTCTCGCTTAACACTTATCCCACTGTTCTTGCCACTTTCTTTTTTGATTATTAAGTATCTATTGTTTTTTTTTTATTTTTAAGAAACAAACAAAAAAGCAAAATGATACAGAATGGATAGGAAAATAATAGTGGTTATTACTTTCTCAAACAGTCTGGAAGTACTCCTTTGTGGGTGTCATGAGGTGTCAAGAAAAATGTCGTGACTATTGCTCTTTAGTGCCTTCCGACGAAAGGCAACCTATTAAAAACAGAATGGCATGCTCATCTGTCATGTTCACTGCCTCCAGAAACATGCAACTTCTGGGTCTTCCTCAGAGTGAAAATGACCAGGAAAGGTGAGCGTTTTAAAATAATCAGGACATGAAAACCCTAAAGACACTTCCAAAAAATGTTTTCCAGAACTGCTTCAACCAGCTGCAAGGATGAGTCTGTTGAAGTGACCACAGAGTATTTTGAAGTGGATTAAGCTGTATATTGTATCTTTTACTGTAATAATTTTTAAATTATTGCAGTAAAAAGTTAGTGATCATACTTCATATTAATAAATTTTATGCCTAATTACTGAAATGGTTGCCCATCCCAGCGATATAAGGATTTTTTTCATATTTTGTCTAACAGTTTTATGAGCTTCCTTTTAATCCACCTGTAATGAAGTTTCAGAAGACCAATACAGAGATCTGATTTCATTTTTCCACATTTTTTACAAGCAATTTGCCTGGCAGATTTTTACAGAATAGTTTCTATGTATGAATAGATCCCCCTATTATATATTTCCTTTTATTGAATTGATTATCGCAAGTAAAAGTAGATTAAATCAAATATACTAACATTCTTTTGGGGAAAGAAAGCTTTAATAATACTTTAAAAATGCACATGGCTTAAAATGATTTTCTCATGTGTCAGCCTTATGGGAACATTTAATATCTCTAGCTAAAATGCATGTTCTAATATTTCAATAGAATCTTATTTCTTTCATTTTTACTGTTTCTGCTGAGCATATTTAATATTGCTAAGAGAGTTCTTACATCATGACTTCTAATTCATAACAATAACACAGCATGACTTGGTTAAAATTATACAATGAGTAACAAATCATTATGAAATGTTCTCACCATGTCCTATGATGTCTCAAACACAATATTTTTGGAAAGACCTTTGATTACATGAGTAAATTACCAAAATAATATTATAAAATCTCTTACTAAGCCCTTCACATTAAATGGTTCTATAACCATAAGAAAATTATGCACTTTCTTATGATAAGGAAGTGTTTAATGATCCATGGAAAAGTGCTCAGGAGATTGCCTGCTGCATGATGCTGTGTATGGCTAACGCACCTGACTTTCATGTGTAGTAGAAGTCCAAAGCGTAGAATGCCTCGCAATAGGGTTTCAGAAACCTGATCAGAATTAACACAGGCACAATCTATTACTGAATGTATTACACTTTTCAAACTAGAACTGCTATGACTGCATTACACTATTTGAACTCCATCTAATGGTTTGTGTGGGTGAATCTTGAGTTTTCAGAGATTCATGACTTCAGTGAAAATAATGGAGTGAAATGAGGTCCTACAACCAGATGATTCTAAGCATAGAGACAAACAGTTGTGTAAGCCAACAAGAAACTGTTGTCTCCCTTGCTCTGGTCAGATAGTAATAATGTCAGATATTATTTCACTTCATATAAGTGCAAACACAATAAAGTAACTGAGTCTTGGATTGTGCTTAGATTCTTTGCTGATTGACCAGAAAGCACATACTGCCATATCTGAGTCTTTTATATATTTACTAGTACATTCAGTTTAACAATTACAGCATTTCAAATCTTTACCTACCATTTAGATTTCCACAAAGTGAAATTCACCCTTAAAATTATTTTAAAAAATCAGGAAAAACACAGAGTTAATAAATCTAAACACAGCAAGTAGAGAATGCACAGAGGGATAATTTCGAATGTTAAATGAACAGATTGAATAAGATTACATTTTAAAATGACCTTCAAGATGACCATTAGCAGACTATCATTTAGACAAATACAGGTCTGACTAAGGAGCTTAAGGGTGAAGAGGTGACTATCAGAGGTGAGGAGTTCAAATATGAGCCATTTGGGCACAAGTGAAAGAAGCAGCAAGCTCTCCTGTCTAGGGGTGCATCTCACTGCGCAATGCATTTGGCAGATATCATCAGAAGCATCATTCAGGCATATGCGTCCTTCACGGGACTCTTCATAAGAACTTCTGATGTATTTCTGATTTTTTCTTAAATTGAGAAACTGATCCTGTATGAAGATCAGAATGTTTTCATATTAGTCAGCATTTACATGACTAAAATTGGTACAATATCATGAGAGAATGGCATGCTATTGTAGATCTTGTTTATTGAATAATTTTTGCTATCTCTCTGTGCCACTGCTTATTTTCTAATCCATCTTTCCTTTCATACCTGAGCTAGGACCCGTTTTCTGAGTAACAAAGTTTTCCTTTATGGGATCAGTTTCCAAGACTATTTAACTGAAGGGAATTTAGAAACACAGGCTAAGAAGAGAAGAGCAGATGATGCCTGAATTATCTGAAGGATATGAGAATATTGACTTTAAATACTGTGTACTCCTTTGCAGCCCCAATTTTTAAGTTCATAAAGTATGCCATGTCAGCTTACAGAACCCATTTAATTTAAAAATCACAGAGAAGAAATTTTAAAAGTCTACGAATTTGCTACAGAGAATCTGTAAATTGAACACTTTCATGGTATACAGCAAAAGCATAGATTTCTTTTCGAGTAGTCAAACTAAAAGTAATGTGACAATATCAGAAAATTTAATGTTGTAAATTTTACCAGCCACTCAGTTTCTGAATTATTATTTCCTGGAGACAATTTTAGGTTCATAACAAAAAATATTATTCTTCTCAATGTATACACTTACACAAACGTTCACTGATCAATTCTCAATGATAGATCCATCCTATATAAATAATATGATGACAGAGCTGCACTTCAGCATTGTTCTTAATTCACATACTTACTTGACTACAGGAATCCTCGAGCTACAAAAAACTAAAATAATTAAGACAGGCAAGATATTGTTTTCTATTATGTACAATTAGTTTCTGATTACCCATAAGGAACACAATAAGAATATCCCCATATACGAAAGTTAGATTTTCTGCAATCCATTTCTTTGCACCATCTACAAGTTAAGATTTTTCTGTAGGTTTACATTTTAGAGATAATAGCTAAGAGATGAAGATATAGATTTTTGTGGATTTACATCTCCTTACAATATTCAACGTAACAGGAGTAAACCTAGGATTGAATTAATAAATTCCAAAATTAAGGAATTGAATTATTACATTTAAAACATTCAACCAAAGCTAGAGTTACTGCCTAACATGTTTTGATATGCTTTCCATTTGCCTTACTTACCAGTTTGTTTGTAAGTGGATCTGACATGTAAAAATAGCTCCAGCTGCAAACCTTTGTTTTCAAAGTGCTTACCATTGCCCACAAGTGCTTTTGTAATGGTAGCTAACTTTGTAGTGAAGTAGTAATGACAGCTGTCATCAGAAAGCTTTCATGAAGCACTTACTGACCTCTAGATGCTGCAGGTAACAAGTGCCACTGCAGAATCTTCAAGGTCTTGCTTTGGAGTTTTTTCATTCAACGTAGTTGTCACATCGTTAACCCTCAATACATTGAATAAAATCAGATGCATTATGTGTTTTGTTTCCTCTCTGTTTTTCTCATTCTGTGACTATCCACTGAATTCCTTTTTTGTACTTGGAATTATATTAACTCCTGGATATACACCAAAGACACAACTCTGTTGGTTCCTCTGTCATGTCATAGGATGGGTTGTGAGACCACGAAAAATCAAACATAGATACAAATAATGCTATAAAAGACTTGACAGGTGTCACAGTGAAAAATTGTAGAATAAGATGAAAAAGAATAATGCGGTAGCGGGCTTTTTTAGCTGCAGAAAATTTTAAAAGGCCATGAATTGGGAAGAGGAGGCCTAACTGGGGACGGATGATGTCATGCTAAGGCAAGAGCAAAGACTCTTCCTTCCGGAGTGAGTGACAGGACAAAATCACTACAGAAGGGGAAAGCATTCTTTGTAGAATTTATTTATTTAAACTTTGGAAAGTTAATTAGGCATTAACTGGTTGGAGGTTTGAATAGTTAAAAAACAAAGCAGATGTACCAAACAAAATTTTTTGACTGGGAAGAGTAAGGCAACCCAACATAAGGAAGAACACTGAAAAACTATATTGGACATCAAGTATCAGGCAAAAGCCTCCTATGTAGACAAAGCATTCCTGTCAAAATTCATAGAAAACAAATTTTAAAACAGTTGAGTGCCAACATATGACTGTATTGCAATTGATGTTCTTAAATTAAATGTTAATTATAGTGTTTTTCAATGTTTATAAATTAATGACCCTAATAGGTAAATTTTAATAAGGCTATTTAGATGTATGAAATTTTAATGTTGAATATTAGTAAATTATACCATTTTGTCTTAGAAAGAATTAAACATTTTCTATAAAATGCATAATTTTCCAGATCACTGTGATAATAGCTAAATATATTTTTCAAAAGATGAAGTCATACCCCCCACTGATGTGCTTTAATTCCATATGCCCTAATTAGCATTTATCAGTAAGATGCAAAGAGTACGGTAACAACTAACATTAAAATTAAGAAATATTTAATTTCTTTGTATAACCAGCTGTTCATATATTGTGGCATCCATCCTATCATTTCATGTTTTAAGTGTATAAGAATGACTCTATAGCGCTTGATGTTTTCCAGGAAGAAGTTGTGCTGGGGATATACGTACGAACCAGAGCCTTGGTCTCATGTTGCCAAAGAATAGACTAGATGGTGTGGGACATAGGAGGAAAGATTATTGCAGTAAAATACCTGAAAGCAGGAAGGAACTTGAAAGGGGATTGCCACAGGGACTCTTAGTTTATGAATTATTATACACAAAAATGACCACAACTCAGACCCCCCGGCTCAGGCTGAGTTCAATTTATATTTTAAGGAGCAAAATTGGAATAGGTGTGACCCAGTGGAAATGCAGGGCAGGTAGCAAGCATAGTTGTACAAGAATGTAACTTTTCTCAGATCTTTGTAAATTTTCTCAGATCATCTACACAAGCATCTCCTCCTACCCCACTGAAGAACCACGTTCTTCAGTGGGGTAGGAGGAGAGTCTTCGTAGTGCTGGTGTCCTGTCACAGTTTTTTGTTACATTCTTGCGATTACTGTGCCAAGAAGTTCTGGCCATATTTGCATGGGATCCTTGACTGCTGGATGACCAGCGCCGTGGTCATTGTGCTGCCATGTAGGGGCTGATTTCTGTGAGTCCTGGCCTTTGGGTTTCCTCCTTTCTTGAGCTTCACTGCTTCACCCAGGCTCCCTCTCTCAAGTCTAGTATTTCCTCAGCTGCCGGTCTGCCTACAGCGATGTTAATTCGCCATTGTTTTCATAGTGTGATAGAGTTGAGAGCAGCCTAGTCGGCATAAACGGCAGCGTAAGGTAATTCTTGCCATCTTCATTAAGTTCTGGGAATTTGTAGTCCTATATCATGATAGTGGTTCTCTTTTCAATCGTATATTTTTTAAAATGTGTAAGCACACAAGCCCTCGAGAGTAATTAATAAATAATGTCATTTGAAGATGAGTCCAACGGAGACATATTTTAAAAGCAGCAGGTCAGGGATATTTAAACAGTTTTCTCCAAAATCATAAGTGGAATAATCAGGAATATAATCTCTGGTATTTGACAATTTTATAGGCAGTTATAAGTTTTTATAGTTTATCATCTATTTCTGAAATATATATGTCAGAAAGAGTATATATATATGTATATATATATACTCTTGAAAAAATTAATCATGATAATATTGATATCTCTATTATAAGCAATGATAAGACAACTGTGAAGTGTCAGTAATGTCTTCAGAGCCTGTGCTGTGTTCTGGTATCTATGCTGTCGTGTGGAGATTATGTCAAAAGTCACCATTTAATATTTAATGTAGTCCTTCTTAAAATGAGCTTCATTATCTATCGGCAGTTCCTAGAAGTACTGAGATGGACTATCATGATTTTAGTTTATCTTCAAATCTTTCCTTCTAGCATCCTACATTTTAAAGTAAAATATCAAGAATAACTATTGAGTGATGATTTTCATGTATTATAAAGTATTTTTCCCTAACAAAATATTTTACTTGATATTTTGAAGAGTTTACTTGGTGAAGACAGTGACTTTGGAAGAAGGAAATGACTCAGAAAAGCCTTTGGATATTCTGTCCAAATTACACTAGAAAATATAATTAAAGATAACTGTTAGGTTACCTATTTAATGTATTCTTTGCTTGACCAGATTTTCTAAACCTGCCTGAAGTAAATTTTAATACCCAGGTAGATAACATCACCATGTTTTTAACCTAAAGTAAACTCTAGGGCTCTTTGTTCCTGACAATTCCTAATTCCCTTCACCCTAGTGACTGTAGAGAGTTTCTAGTCCTATTTCAGACTTAATCAGTTCAGCGTCTTCCCAGGCCACGTGTGAACAAATATGAAAGATCTGAAAAATGAAGCTGTTCAATACAATGGGGGCTCATTAACATTGTTTTAACAAGCTTCAGCGTATGCAAGCCCGCGTCTAACATGCAGCTGTAATTTGAATTCACACTTCTCAGCATGGTAATGAGGGCTCTGCTGAAAGCCAGTGTTTGTGCGTATCCATGAACACCCCACATTTAATTCAATCAAGAAACAAAAACTTTTCGTCTAAATCTTAGTTCATGTTGGGTTAAAGATTCTTATACACTAAAAAGTTTTATATGAATTTATACACCTAAAAATGGAATAGAAATATGTAATGGAGACAAAAGCAAGCAACAACAGCAATAAAAACAAGGGGTCATGATGAAGCTTAGTGGCACAGCACCTGCCTGGCAGGTGGAAGGCCCTGAGTTTCATTGCCACTGTAAAAAAAAAAAAATTAAAAAAGATAGATAGATAGATACATAGATAGATACATAGATAGATAGATAGAATGTTTTGCCATTTATTTTAAAGAGAACAATGCCTAAAATTCTTCTTGGAGAGGCTGTCACATTTTCTGTTTCACAGTTACATAAATACTGTGATCTGTACCTGTGTGTTTTAAGACAAAAACCATAAAGTAGTTCATGAATCATGGTTTTGCTGCAAATAACTATTTACTTATGCATATTTCTATATGAAGAAGAAAGAGAATAAAATAATGTGATTAAAATAAATGCTACCTTTACTTAGAATCAATAAATCTATGAAATCAAAACACAGTATTGCACCGAATATTTTTCAATAGCTTTTGCAAATTACAAATTATAGAAATACTTTAAAACTGCTATATAAAACCACATGCAGTGTAGTATTTTTATTGTAAATAGAACATAATACACTTATGAATATTTTTGGAAAATGCATATTTTATATTTTAGAACACATATTTTTAGGCTCAAAAT
>NW_004524726.1:1799370-1800434 GCF_000260255.1 Octodon degus
CAGGGTCTCACTAGTAGATCAGAATTGTAGTGATCTGCCTGTTTACAGCCTCCCAAGAGCTGAGATTACAGGCACGCGCCACCATACCCATTCTCAATTGCTGTCTCAAAGTGCTCCTGGGGCGGGGCCAGCACAGCAGGCCAGGAGATTGAATCCCAGGCCCTGCGCCTGCTCGCAGGTGCTTAAATCCGCTGAGCTATAAAAAAATTAATTTAAAACAGTACTTTTTTTCTTTTAAGATTATTTTCTTGTTCACAAATTTACAACAGTTCTCCTTTTTACTCTGAGTCTAAAGCAAAGTTCTAAAATGTGTCCATGGCCGCTACTATTTGCTCTGCAGTTACTCTGCGGGTCGCAGAGCCGTTTGAATTTTCCCTTGAATCCTTTTCTACCTTTTTCATTTTTTTTTCCTTCTGAATCATGGCTTCAGTTTCTGGCTTCAAACTATCTTCCCGCTTAGGCACTATTGTTCGTCTTTGGTCTCACATTTTATTCCTCCTGAAGTCAGGTCCAAATATCAATTTACAAAATAGAAATGCTCAAATACCTTTTTGTACTCTGGTTTTAAATTATCTGGTTATATTTTAATTGATTACATTTATTAATTACAGTATAGTTATTTGTTATTGACTATTGTACTTCAAATCTCTAGCTGGAAGGTAATACATAAATATATCAAATATAGTATTTTTAATTTTGTTCATAATTTTATTATTCTCTGTAAAGCTATAAGCTTACTCTCAGAAGTCATTGTCTGTTTTATTTGCTGCTATGGTACTGATCTTTTATATAGTCCTTTAATTATTGTATTACAATAATTTAACCTTACATATTTCCTTGTATTTCAGTAGAATGCTGTATATGTTTAATTATCACAGCCTCTAGTTTATCCAGATATCATAAATAATATGTAAAACTATTTTATGTTGATATGACTATTTTGCATAAATTATTTATTGCACTAAAATTTTAGACCAATGTAATTTTTAAAACTATTACTAATTAAATATATTTCTTAACAAATGCAATAGAGCCAGTGTTTCCTGTGAGGTAGTACAACAGCC
>NW_004524726.1:1801130-1819528 GCF_000260255.1 Octodon degus
TGAGACCCAATTGAGACTGGGTGTGGTGGCGTGCACCTGTCATCCCAGCCCTTGGGAGGCTGTAAATAGGCGGATCACTACAAATCCGATCTAGTAGTGAGACCCTGAACACCCTGTAGATCCTTCTTTAAAATTAAATTTCAAAAAAAAAAAAAAAAGACTAACTATGAGAAAGATGAGACAGAAAAACAGGAGATAGGCTTTCTATGGTGGTCACTGTGAGGGTGTGGAGGAAAAGGGACAGCGAGGTGATCAAGAGTGACGTGTGTCTATACCAATAACCAGGGTGAATACAATTATTATGTACCACAAAATATACTAATACAATTTTGGCCAATAAGTAAATAAGTTTTTTGAAGCAAAGTAAAAACATAGGAAAGGAGTAATTATAATATATAAAGAAATTAATTTAGTCCATTTAGTTAAGTATAACTAATTCCATGTCATGTCCTAACACACACACATACACACACTCACAAAAATGGTAGTATGATTATTATTTTCTATTTTCTTGTAACTTGCACTTTGTGCTTAGCCACTTTTTTAATCAAGATCAGTAGTTTTATAATTTTAGACAAGGAACAACCATTATTAAATAAACCCAGTTTTAATTTGTTGAACTGTTTCAATATACAAAATGAGTTTCATTAATATCATGGAATTTTTTCTAGTTCTTGTTCAATTTTTTCCTGTATTTATTCCATTTTGTTGTCTGAATTAAATTTCTAAGTTTCTGGTTTCTAGTCTTTTAAATTTGGATTTATAGTTCTTTATATTTTTGAATCCTATACTTGGAACTATTTCTTCCACATTATTTTTCAGTCCACAACATAAGAAACGGGTCCTCCCCTCATTTGATACAATGGTGTGTGTGTGTGTATTATATGTGTCTTAATTGATGATATGGTATTAGTTATATTTAACTAAGTGGACTAAATCAGTTCTTTAAAATATTACAAGTAGATTATTAAATCAGTACATAATATATTCATTCTGATTTCTGAAAAAGCTATACAAATATGTGGTGTAATGCCATAAACTGACATATTAGTATTTTAAAGTTGTAAAACTGAATTTTTTTGTAATTCCTAATATGTGAATATTTTGCAGCAAAATGTTACATCATACACATGAACAATTACAGCCTGTTTTTCTTAAGGAAAGTGGAACCATCCCATAGCTTCAGTCCCAAGTTAAGTACTACTGGACAATTCGTAGCTGATGAGCATAGAGCACCACTGTTAGAGAACAATACATTTATTACATCTATGAGCATCTCATGAGTCTTTCTGCCTACTCAGGGGTGCATTGTGCAAGGAAAAAAAGATTCTGTAGTGGAACTCTGAACAGCACATGTCTAAACAACATATTTCTCTATGTTTACATTGCATTTCTCATGATAGATTTCACAAGATTTGTGCTCTACCTAAAAATTTATCATATTTATCTCCTTTGATATCAAGAATTAAAAAAGTGAGTGTTATTTTGCTCAAGAGGATAGGAGAAAAATCCTACATATTTATTCCCTTAGTGGTTTATTAAACCCTATACTTAGTGGCACTGATAAAATTTTTAAAAACCCAAACTTTAAGTTTACATAGTAAAAATGTAATGTACCAATATGGTTATTTTACTGGTATAAATATAGCATATTAAATAATTCAAGGCAATATATCCTTAGGATCATAATGCAATGACTTAAGGATGCTTATTGTAAATCATGCAAAAGGCAGTTTCAGCAGGAGTTGGTAACATTCTTTAAAAAATAAAAATGCGTATGTCTTTATTTTGAAGCAATAGTATTATAATCAGATCTGAAGAATAGACCCATATTTTAAGATATCAATAGCAGCAAATGTATTTAAAAGATATTTCATCATAATCAATTCAGTAAACTTTTATTTTCTGTAAGTATTCTAAAGAAAATTAAGAAAACATAGTGTGTTGCCAGTTATATTAATAAGAAGACAGCATGCTATCAGGGAAAATGGGTATCAAGAATGATAAAATTTATTGTTTTCTGTGCTTAGCAAACACATATTTCCCAGAATGTCATGATACCTACTAGATTATGCTACCAGCTTTCAAATTCCCAAGGTCAATGGAAAAATTTTCATGTCTTGTAAATATGAACTCATTAAATAAATTTCATTATGTGAGGTAGGGTTATTCTATCTGATTCTTTTTTTAAGAGGAAAATGTAAACATATACACAATGAAGTTTAATGCTATTCCAAATATCCAAAACCTAAGATTATTGAAAAAACAAATATTTTAAACATATTGTTTATATATTAAATACTATCAGTACACAACATTTTCACTTATTAAATATATATACCAACTTAAAGGCCATGTACAAAGAAGATATTACATAGACCATGATGGCAAATTATTACATGCTTCCTGATTGAAGATATAAACACATTATAAAGCTGCACTTTTTTTGAAGATTAAGCATAAGTACCTAAAAGTAAAGCTAATATTTTGCATCAAAATGCTTTTGAACTCCTTCACTAAACTGTACTAACCAACATACATTGCTTTCTTGTGTGCACTTAGGATAAATTCAGAGGAGCCTCACTTTTGTCTAACTCAAACTCTAGACATTCTTCACAACCACAACTTCTCTGAAACCCAGCAGGCTTCAAGGTGAGTGTGTAACCAACCAAGTGAAAACTAAAAAAAAAAAACATTGGGTTAAACAAAAATGCAGGTAAATAAAAAAGGTTAAATAAAACACAGTAATCTACTTAACTACGGTTAATACTGTCAGAACTATTACAAAATTTTGGCTGAATTTAAAACAGATACAATTAAAACATTGAAATAAACTTCTAACAAATAAGCCTCTAAACAAAATGAAATTTAGAGGACATTCAACTCTGCGGTTCCTGAGCAATTATATCTGTAAAATTCATCAACATTATTGACCAGATTTATTCATCCATTCACAATAAAATTCTAGTGGAAGAAAAGTTTTGCCTCTGTCTTTCATGTAAATATCCCATTTGTTTATCTTTCATAACTAGTTTTCACTAATAACCACAAATTCTGGTTCTAAAAAAGAAAAATGTAACAAATCACATTTACTGACTTCATGTACCCAAGATAAACAAATCAGGGAAGTTAAAACAAGTTTATAGAAATCTCCCAAAGTCAAATATTAACTTTGAAAAAATCCTGAAAGTAGAATATATATTAGTCAGCTTTTCCATCCCTGGGAAAAACCACTTGACATTCATAACTTAAAGGGAAAATAATTATTTTTGGCTTATGGTTGCAAAGGTTAAGCCTAAGGTCAGTTGGATCTTGGGCAAAGGGACATAGCAAGAGAAGGCTGCTGACCTCATGGTGCTCTGAAAGAAGAAGAAGCCATAAAATAAGGGACCAGGGGAAAGGTAAAGTACTGAAATTACACTACTGTAAACACCATGGGTGCCACCTCCTAATAGCTAATTCAGCTTGATATCATCAGTGGGCATTCCGTTGATGAGTTTAATACTCAACTCAATCACCATGGAATCAATCTCTTAATCCAGTCAAACCAGTAATCAGGATTGGCTGTTGTGGAGTGCGCTCTGTGATGTCACCAATTAGAGTAATGCCTGTGAAACAAGAATGCCATGAGAAGAAAGAAATAATAGGTTACAAGGAAAAGTTTAAGAGTAATGATCCAAGTTTATTTCTTTCCAATTACAAATTAAAATGTAAATCTATAAATTCTCATAGTCCACTGAGCAGAAAAATAAAATAAAGAAGAAAACATCGGCATGAAATATAAAGATGAAATGTGGAATTCCAAGGAAATAGTGAAAGCATTGATGAATAAAATTATATTGAAAAACAAAATTTTACATTTGATATTCAGAAACATGAATTATTTACAGTATATTTATAATTAGACACTATGAAAATAAATAAAATAGTTACAGTTTGAAAAATTAAAAAGTATTCTGATCAGACTAGTATATTGACATATAAAATCTTTCAAGTTTGAAGACAATATACATACCCAACAAAAATAAAAGCACAAATCTAGAAGTGCCTATTGTTAGCACTTATGTGTTGTGTAATATTTTAAAGGCAGTACTTCTGAGTAAAAAACTATAAAGACAAATTTAGATTAACACAATTATTAGGGACATTGGAAATACAGTATATTAAAGTATATATAAAATCCATTTTTGTCAATAGAGATTAAGAGTGAAGATTTCTCTTCAATATATTAATTTCATTTATTTTGTTATACACCCAGTAATAGGACTTATGGATCATGTGGATCATGTATTACTTTTTAAAAACTTTTTAAAAGAACTTCCACACTTTTTTCCATAAGGCGTATACTAACTTACATTTGTATAAACAAAAGTACCTCCCATGTCATGATTTCAGTTTATACTTGAACAAATAATATCCCACATGTACATGTACCACAGGTTTTAATCCATTCTTGTTAACAAACATGGAGATTGCTTCTCTATGCTGCTTATTATAAATATTGCTTCAGCAAACACTAGGTTAGAGGTGTGCTTTTGATATACCAATTTTATTCCTCCTAGATATATGCTATGATAATCAGGTTTTTTTCATTTTTTGGTGGAACTGAGGATTGAATTTAGGCCCCCTTGCACATGCCAGGCAAGTGCTTATTCTACTGAGCCATCTCCCAGGCCCCTGATAATCAGTTTTCGAACATAGCACCAGAAAGAAGATTATTTTGTCCGTGATTAGAGATTGTAGTTAATCATCAGTTGGCCTTATTGCTTTGTTCATGGTAGAAAATTGGTCACCTTATTGCCAGAATGCAAAAGAGAAGAAACTGGCATTCCACAGTCTCATTTGATACCACTCCTCGAAGACTCTAATTTCTGACCAGGCTCAGATTCACATTTTCCTCTACCTTCCAACAGAACCAGCAGTTGAAAAACAACCATGTAACATGTGGCTTTCAGGTATATTTTAGATTTGAAATATACTGTACATTTCTTTGTGTCCCAAAGCCCATGTCTATTCCACAAGCAACATACATTCAGTCCCAACCCTAAAATTTCCACAAAGTCTTAACTGATTTAAATATTACCCAGGAGTATAATCAAATCTCCTCTGAGATAAAAGGCAATTTTAACTGTGAACCACTGTAAATACCAAAACAGTTAAAGTCATTCAAGAAACAGTGGCACAGAGTAAAAATTGCTATTCCACAAGGAAGGATAAAGAAGTAATAATGAAGCCGCAGGCCATCCCTCTAATCCCTCAGTGCATTGTAAGGCCTCCTACACTTTCATCTGAAATTTTGGAAAATTTTACATGACCCAGAACTTTAGCTTTCTTAATCCCAGTCAACTGAGAATCATATGAAAAATTTCCAGGCGTGTCACCAGAACAAGCAGTGTATGTGCCCACCTGAAAGATGGTTACTACAGCCTTTAGCTTTTGCACACAGGACAAACAAGAATGAATCTCTTGGTCCTGCTGAATAAATTTTTTTCTCAAAGGATTCTTTCTGGGAATTTTTTTGTTTCCTTGTTTTTCTGTTTATAATACCATGGTCTTACTATGCAGTTCAAACTCATAATGATCCTCCTGTCTCACTCTCCCCAGCACTGGTGTTATAGGTTTGTGCCACTACACCAGGTTTCCGGCCAATATGGCATGCCTGGGCTTCGGATGGAGGCACAGCATGTGGTACTAAGAATTAAGCTTAGGACCTTGCTCTTGCCAGGTAGGTGCTTAGACTGCCAACCTATCTCCCTAACCCAGTCCTGGAAATTTTTAGGCAAGTTTGCATTTCAACATGTCTCAGCTTGTGGTGGCTGTGACCTGGCAACTCCTAACATGCTCTTGGTATTTTTTCCCATTGTCCCACATCAAACAGAGGAAAAATGGAGTTCATCAACCTCCCTCAACAAAACACTCCCAGAGACTTGAAAACTTTCACTGAGGCCCCACCTCAAAAGGTCCCATCATTTTCTGTACCATTAAAATCTAGGTACAGAACTTTGACAACAAAAGTTTGGGGGCAACATTTCAGATTCAGATTACACTTTATAGTCACTAGTGGTGGTGTTCAGTAACATAGTAGATTTATTTTAAACATTATAAGGAACATTTGTACTTCCATTGATGATGATTATAGTAGCTAACATTCAACCAACAGGGTTCAAGTGTTACCTTTTATTTATATCTTTGTTGCTTTTTCTCAAAAAGCAAGAAAAGAAAATTACTACATTCTAGTGATTGCAACAATTCAAGAGTAACAATTGTAAATATATATGCATTTGTTTCAGTTAGTCTTCTCTTGTTGCTGGGTTGAATTCTTGACTCTCAAAATGAAGGAAGGAAAGGTATATTTAGCTCACAGTTAGTGGAGGTTTCAGTCCATGTTCAGCTGGCTCCAAGGCAGAGTGACACATGGCAGAGAGTAACCTTTCATGGTCATAGAAAAGTGCAAGAGAGCAAATGGAGGCCCCAAAGCTCAGGCAGCTAGCTTCTCCTCTCTCCTACAATGAAATGCAAGTTAACTGCCCCAGGGCAGGTGCAGCATCCACACCCACAACAATCACAAACTCCAGAAACTGGCCTATGACAGCATGAAGCTTTACGAGGACAACTAGACTCAAACCATAACAGTATTAAATAGCAGCACACTTAATCTCATAGAACAAATACTTTTATGTCATAAATATGACTTAAAAGTTCAGATAATCATCAACACAATCATATTGAGAAATTTCAACACCATACTATCATAAAATAGGTCAGTCAAACAAAAATTCAACAAAGAACTATTACCACTGAAACAAAAAAAATTGAACAAATGAATTTAACACATATCTTCATCAAAATGCAAAACTTTGTCCAAAGTATACTAAACCTGAAGCAGTAAAGCATACCTAAGTACATACAAATGAATTTATATAATATCCTGTATACAATCAGGTCAGAGTGAAATGAAACTAAAAACCAAGAGCAAAGGAATTCAAAATAACTTATTAAACATATGTATATCAAATAATATACTGTTGGATAATCAATAGAGCACCAAAAAAATCATGAACACTTTACCAGTTGGTAGAATCCAATTACAATGGAAGTACAAAAACTAAAACCAATGGAACACAATGAAAGCCTTTTAAAGACTGAATTATAGAAGTGAAGGCTAACATTAGTAAAACCAAGCCATGAAAATAATGTGATGATGTACTTCAAGGCCATCCAAATCTAGATCAATGTAGATGTACATTTTGTGACAGGAAAAAATATTATGGACTTCAGAGTGGAAATTATATTCATGAAATTATGTACATAAAATGCAATATATATAAAATATAAAGATCACAATGAAAAATATATACATATACATAAAAGTGATATTTTCTTTGATTCATCTATATATAAAACACACACTAAACAAAACAGCTAATTTAAGAAATGATGTGGGGAAAACTAGTTATCTATATGCATTAAAATGAGGTCCAGTTCCATAACTCTCAGCTGTAGAAAAATACAAAATGTATTAAATTCCTAGATATAAGAACAGAAACTCTGAATCTCTTGGATTATAACTAGTTGAAAACATAGGTAGAGCAAGGATTTCCCAAATATAAATCCAGTTGCAGTAGATAAAATATAAAGAATTAAGAAATAGAATTATGTGAAATTTTTTTGTGTTGGGGTACCAGGATTCCCCAGCCCCTATATGAAATGTAAAAACCTCTTCACAGAAAAGAGTTAGCTGTTGTGTAAAGAGATATTCTATCAAATAAGGAAAAAAAAAAACCTTTCCATTCACTCCTTCCACAGAAAACTCATATGGAGAAAATATAAAGAAATAAAAAATATTAGGCTTCAGAAAATGAAAAACCCAATTAAAAATGGGCAATTGCAAATAATAGATCCATCTCAGAAGAGTTGTAAATGACCAAAATAAGTACAATGGTTTAGGTCATTGGAGAAATTCATACCTTCTGGCGCATTGAACCAGTGACAGAGTGCTGGCACTTGCTTGTAATCCCAGGGCTGGGGAGACTGAAAACAGGGCGATCACTATAAGTCTAACCTCCAGTGAGACTCTGTACAAAATACATTTTAAAAAAAGAAAAAAGAAAAAGAGAGATTCAAACCAAAACACTTTGAGATTCCATTGCACACCAATAAGAACAAAGATTTGTCATATCAAGATGGTGAGTTGTGGGGAAAAAGAAATCTTTTTCTATATCACTGATGTAAATGTAAACTAATAGGAAACCAGTAAAGAAGTTCCTCAAAAAACTAAAAATAGCCATCTGTGGTGGTGCATGCATGTAATCCTAGCACTCAGGAGGAACACCAAGAGTTCAACACTAGCCTGGGGTACACAGTGATTTTTTTTTCCCAGTACCGGAAATTGAACTCAGGCCCTTGTGCTTGCCAGGCAAGTGCTTATTCTACTGAGCCATCTCCCTGGCCCCTACACAGTGATTTTTGAACCCAGTCTGAGCTATACAGCAAGACCATGTGTCAAGAAGCCTGATGTCCGCCCCCAGAAAGAAAAAAAAAAACTAAAACTTGGACTCAGCCAAACTTCTGTGTATCTTTCCAAAAGAATTAAAGTCTTTATATAACAATGACACATATATACCCAGATTAATAGTTGGAAAACTCAAAATAGCTAAATTATGAAAGTGACTCATAAACACATCTGCAGATAAGTGGATAAAAATTGCAGCCCAGTGAAGCACTATTCAACCAAGAAGAATACATTTAAATTGTTTGAAGAAAGATGAAAACTTGAGACTGTAACACTAAGTGCAATAAGTAAAAAAGAATATTAAATATCACCTGGTTTCTCTAATGGGAGAGACCAAAACAATGAATACTTTAAAGTGCAAAATAAAATAAGTGATTGGAAACCACAAGGAGTTGGAAAGGGGACATGAAAAGGAAAGAGGGAAAGGAGAATAAGGAACAGTGAAATTGGTGACGATGAGAGATAAGCATATCATGTTCCCATGATGAATGCCATTATTAGGAAACAAAGAAAATAGTAATATGATTTCAACTTTTAATATTCAGTGTCATACCCAGCCACATGCTCTCTGATGGAGAACATCCTTCGTGACGAGAATTGTAAGGTGCTCTCTGCACCTCAAGACCATAACGCTAAGCAACATGAACCTGAGACAGAAGGTCAAGGCCTATGCGGTTTCATTTAGATAAGAAACACAAAATGTGAATATTTCAAAGAACAAAATAAAACATAGACTGCTAGAAACAGGCAGGTCACATTCCTGAGATGGGAAGAGGATGTAGACTTGGAGGCAGAGAGGAGGAAGCACACCAGAAGGTGAAACAAAAGACCAGGAGGTGCTGCAGGTGTGCCCCGGTGCCCTCATGTGTGGATTCATTATGCATCTCAAATATGTACTGATCTGTAGATATCTGTTAGAACTAACATTATAGGGTGAATTTACTTCAGCTGTTGTTGTACGGCATAAGGATCTGTGGGTCTCAGTGTGATTGGCTCTACTCGGGGACAAACAGCGGCAGGAATGAGGAAAATACAGGCAAGAAGATAAAAGCTGGGTTAGGTGGTGGCAGGTGAGCCACCTGGATGGAGAGATGGCCTCCTGAGCAACACTATGTATGTTTCTTTCAACAATTGTATGGTTAGTCACATGACACCAGATTGCCTAGTGACTAACAGCTGACATAACCAGTCAGGATGTTTATCTCAGGACTATGTAGCTTGTCTGCTTTAGGCACTGAGGACTAGTCCCGCTTACACACATTTGACCAATTTTCTATCTTCCATGGCTCCCAACATTATTGTAGTTTTGGTTATTGTTGATTTTCTGCCTATATGATCTATATAGTGCTAAATGTTGGATTCATAAAAATCTTCAAGTATTGTGAAGTTGGAGTCTATATTTTCCTTTATATGTGCTAAATATGCTTTATGTATTTGAGACTATGATATTGAATGTGTTACTGTGGTTTAATAATTATTTACTTCATTTTACTGAATTGAATCTTTTAGCTTTATGTGACATTTGTAGTATCTTTTTTAAACTATGCATGATATAGTCTGTTTTATGTTATAGATATGACTATTCTTGCTTTCTTTTGGGTTATGCCTGCTCAAACATCTGAAGGTTTAGTATGTCCTTAGAGATGAAATTAGTACTATGATAGCAACATAACATTATAATAAAGATAAGACTACAAAAGGAGGAAGAAATCATAGTTTTTATTAAAGCACTACACATACATTCCATTACTTGCTGGATTTCTATTTTTGATGTCCCATTTTGCACCTTTTTATATTGCGTATTGCCTAATGTATTAAACAGGTTATAAATATTATAATTGTTCCATTTTAACTTCAAAATAAGAATGCAAATGATTTCATTTGTATGAATGATTTATGAATGATTACATACCATGTTTACAAGATGAGACCATTGTGAATACTTTTGTATAGTTATCCTCACCAGTGACTTGCACAGCATATGACATTTTTCTGTGTCTTCATAAGCGCTGAAGATGTTGAGTTTGAGAAGGCATTTGTGGAGACATATCTTCTTGGCTTTTGTTTGTCTAGAAATAACTTCGCTAAATACAGAATTCTTTTTTATTAATTTTGTTGAGAAACAAATAGCAATGAGACAGGTTCAAAAACAATTAGTAGGACAGTTTCAGTAATTAAGTTATTGCATATTGTTGTCCTCATAGTGGTTATTCATAGTAAAAGATGCAGACATGATATCTTATCCAAACACTACTAGTACAAATCTTTCTTCTCATTGAATTAAGAGAAAGTAGTTATATATCTATCTTAACTATGTTGTATATACAGATACAAAATGATCCTTCATTAGTATCCCCTTTTTTTGTTTAGTTTTGTCAGAGATGGGTATTCCATTGCGATTTAAACACTGTAGGTGCATGAATTGAGCAAAATAATCCAATATAGTTCAGTAGTCCATAATAGTAGTGGGTTATGCGTAGGACTGGCAATGTCAGAGTTGTTGACTTGAGCCTTTTACAGCTATACTTTTCTGCTGGATGGTTAAGACTAAGATAAGGCAAGACTTATATAACAAGAAGTGTAACTTTTGTATCTGACAAGGTCAGTTAAATCCTCTCAGGATTTAACCTGAAACCCTGTACCACAGTTTGTAGATCCTTTGTTAGTTTCAGCCATGTAAATGAGTCATGGCTATTGCTTCTTTTCTATTTTTATTTTTATTTTTTTATTTTTTTATATCCCTTTCAGATCTGGCAAATCTCGTACCACTCTTACCTCCGCAGTAAGGTCTCTACTGAGAAGTTTTCTATTAATGTCTATGAGACATTAATTTTATCTCACTATTTGCCTTGGAATTTTTTCTGCTTTTCTTTTATAACTGGGGAGTGGTTGACTTAGTCAGATGATATTTAATCTGCAGGTGCTGAATATTTGTATAATTTTCTAGGTTTGGGAATTTATATGTCTTTATTTGAAAAAAATAAAACATTTTATCTTAAGAATAAAAGATAATAAAAAACATTAGAAATGACACAGAATTTCAAAACAAGATGATAGAAATTCAGTGGTCATTGTATTGTATATTGTTACCTTCAAAGTAGTTGTTTAAATTACCAGATATAGTCATGTATAACTGGTTAAAAAAGTTAAGCTGTTCCTAACAATCATCCAATAGAAATCAGTAAAATTATTTTTGCTCCTGTAGATAGGTAGATATAGAATACATCTCTCTCTCATATATATATAAGAAGGATGTATATATCCTTTATACTTTCCCCTAGCAGTTTCTTCTCCTTTCACATTATCTGTTGTACATTTTGGATTTTATTTATTCTTTCATTTTTTTTGCACTAGGGAGGCCATATGATATTTAAACATGTGGGTCTGATTTATTTCACTTATTAGTATAGTCTCTTGTAGCATCCATTTACCCATTAGAGTCTCCAGTTTATCTTTATAGGTGAGTAATACTCCACTGTATAGAAATGCCACATCTTTTTATGCATTCTTCAGCTGATGGCCTTTGGGTTGGTTACTGTAAATATCCTGCATTTATAACATTCTCAACTTTGAACTCTGTAATTCTAAAATTCACTTTTTTAATGCTATTACAAACTTCTTATAAGTCCTCTTTGTCGTCTTTCATTCCTTTTCTCTCTGCTGTGTATTTTCAAACACCTTGGATTCACTAAATCTTTCCTCTTCTTTTTGGCTATTGATAGTTTCTATCATATTTTTAATTTAACTTAGCATATTTTTCAGCTTCAGAAAAAATGCTTAATTTTTAAAAATATCTCCTATGTATTAACTAAATTTTGTTGTTATAGTATTGAGTTTTTTACTATCAGTTGATGTTTATTGAAGTCCCTTGAAATAACTATTAAAAAGTCTTAATTTAAAAGCTTGTTCTGGAGCCAGGAAGATAGCTCTGTAGAATACGCGCTTGCCTGGCAAGCGCAAGGGCCTGAGTTCAATCCCCGATTCTATAAATAAATAAATAAATAAATAAATAAAAGCTCATTCATACTGCTAAGTACATGGTTCATTTCTAGTATTAACATCACAATATTTTCACTTTTATGTGAAGTCATGGTTTCCTGAATGTTTCTGATACACATAAGTCATGGAATGTTAACATCGAAGGATTTAGTACTTATTTTAGTCTTTATAGTCTGGTTTTGTTTTCATTGATTTTTCCAGAAATTACAGTTTTTGGGAAGGGTCTACAGGGTGTTCAGGGTCTCACTACTAGATTGAATTCATAGTGAACTGCGTGTTCACAGCTTCCCAGTAGCTGAGATTGCAGGCCTGCGCCACCACGCCCAGTCTCAATTGCCATCTCAGCATGCCCCAGGGGCGGGGTTACCAGAAATGATAAAGGCTGTTTATTTTATGAAATTTTAGTTACTTCTGTGATTTTACCTCTATATTGTGGCATAAATCTCTGCACTTTTTCACCATTTCAACACTAAGGGATGGTTAAAATCCAGGTATGTCCCAAAATGATAGCCACTGTGCTTGGTCTCAGCACAGTTCCTTCCAAGGGCACATTGTCTGGATGGTGGGAAGAGTCTTGGCACATAGAAATAATTGAATTTAAAGACGTAAGGGTTATCTATGGCAACTGAATACAGAACTGATGAATAAATGGCACTGAAAATAACAACAATCAGGCTACAGCATCTATACTAATAATATCCTAAATAATATGTAACTGAAATTAATGCGCAAAATCTAGTTGTAGCCACTTATTTAGATCTGCAGCCTCTGAACTATTTTGTGTGTACTGTTACGAGTTAGCTATAATATAAAGGCTTTCAGACCTAACAATGTGTAATGCCAAAGGCAGTCTGTAATATTTATTCATATAAATTCTCAAATATTCTTGCCTCAGGGTTTCCTGTGTTTGACAATTGCTACTTCCAATATTTTCTAGAGTCTTTTCCTTAATATATTCATTGATATATCCTAGTTTATGTGAATTTTCAACAATCTTGCTGATTAGATTCTGGAATATCTCGCTGTAGAGTATATCATTCCTATTCTCTGGGTACACTGGCTCTACACCCCACAACCTTTAATGTCTAATGCTGTGGGCAGTTATACTTGTCAATTGCACACATAGCGGTTCGTTCGGAATTCTTATATCAACGTCACTACCACAGTACATTCTTTTGCATTCAACTACCAAATGCAATTACTGGACCATAGTGGAAAGTAATTTCAATTTTCTTTCAATTACAAAGTAACTAAAGTGAACCAGCTGTTTTACTGATTATATAATGAACAATACACATACTTATTCCAAGGCACTTTGAATTTCACAATCAGCAATAAAGGATCAGCTGTGGTGTTGCTTCTCTGAAATTCCTAAGTTTCGTAATTCATAGTGATGTTAATTTTTTTTCCTAACTGTGACAAAATATCCAAGATAATCCACTTGAATTAGGAAATATTTATTTAGGCTCAAAATGTAAGAGTTTTCAGACCAAAGGCACTTAGGTCCAGTGTTTTTGGAGCTGTGGTGAGGAATTACAACAAGGAAGAAGGTTGGGATTGAAGAAAGTAGCTCATCACATAAAGAGCAGGCAGCAGAGGAGGAGGGCGGGTGTGTGCATAGCCAGCAATAGGCACAGCAAGGCATTCACCCTCCACAGTCGCACCCAGCAATCCAGTTCTCCAACTCTTCCTGACGTTTCCAGGACCCTTCAGTAATGCCACCAGCAGGGTCTAAAGTATTCAACACAAATTATTGGGGGAAATGTCAAGATCCAAATCGTAAAAGTAATTTTAATTAAGAAAGACTGAATTAACAATGCATGAATAATACAAACTATGAGGTAAAAACAAGACCTCTATTTAGAAAGAAGAATGCCTGGAATTACTCATATTGAATGGAAATTTTTATTTTAAAGGAATTTATTTTTGCTAAAAATGAATGATCCAAATTGTAATTGAAGGCCAGTGAGAGAGCTTCGCAGCATAAGTGCCTGCCTGGCAAGCGAAAAAGTTCTGAGTTCAATCCCAGGTACCAAAAGTTAAAAAATCAATCAATCAATCAATCAATCAATCAATCAAATGAAGACAGAGAGAGAGACTTAAAATGTAATTGAAGATAAGAGTTGAAAATGACCTAGAAATATGTGATCAAGATCATGACAATAATTTCACTTCATACAACTAAAGTACATTTCAAACAAATATTGATACAAACCTGTATAACTTATACAGGGTGAAATATGGAAATTCTTCCATTTTTATAAGCTATCAACTGATGTTTGATAAACATTCATTTTCCAAAAGATTGAGATAGTTGAATGATTTACAAAGAATCTCAGTATCAGAAAAGATATTTAAACTCCTAATGAATAGTTGTATCTGAGAGGAACTATTTGGATAAAATTCATTGGAAATATTGTATAACATTCACCTTGCCAATTATATTTTTTGTTAATAGTTTAACCTAAACTAGAACACATATTATTTCTGTCTCATACTAGTGACAGATAAGAATATAGCGAACGGGGAGAAAAATGAGAGAAATCCAACCTGGGGTGCATTGTTGTGTGTAAATATGTTCTCTTTAATATTTTTTCCTTTAATCTGTATGCTACTGGACTTGTTGTCAGTTTAAGAAATCTTCTGATTGACACATTTTTAAATGTTCTTTATTTGTAACTCTCTTGAAAATTTTATTCAGCTTTTTTATTATAATATGATTGTTAAACAGGAGGACAGAGATTCCTCCCTGCAGACCAGTGTTTCATTAACAACTCAGTTCTCCGTTCACCACCATCCGTGCCCATGGGTATGAGCAGGGCTTTATCCTCTTACTTCTCTTGTTCTTCTGCATCTCCACTCTAGTGAGGATTCTTTATATAGGTCACTCTCACTTCAGTCTCAATCTGTGAACTTCAGCATGCTCTTTCTTCTATTTCCAAAGTGAATGTGACCTTAAATATATATATATATATATATATATATCACTTCATTCTTTTGCTGTGTGTCAGCAATTAATTACTGTTGTACTCCAATTAATGGCTTCTTCTCATTAGCTCATGCAGAGAACGTTATGGTGGAAGACAGTTTACGTTCATATCCTCAGTGTCCTTAAACATGTGTTTTGCTTCTTCTGTTTCCTTTTGTTATAACCAACTTCACACTGCTGTAGTTTTCTGTATTTTATGTTGCACACAATCTTCTCTGAAATGTCAAGCAAGAAAAAAAAATTCTCAATATGAAATACTCTTTTTTTTTTTTTAACCTACCCCAGGTATCTAGCAATTTGAACCAGCTTCTGCACTGTCACTGCCCAAGTAATTGGCTGCCTCCTTTCTTGAAACTTTTAATACACAGACTTTGTTCCTTAACTTTTAACTACTACAAACCCAAGGTATTTTTGTACAATAGCTGCTCCTTTTTTTCTATGTGTCTAGTGACTTTAGCTCTTTTTATATCTAGTGACATGGATGGAGGTGGTAAGTGCTGTCAAGTTTTAGTTACCACATGTAAATCATTAATTCTTCTCTACCAGTATTGCAGAAAGTTTTCAGTTGGTTTCCCTATATGGCAATTGCATGCTTAAAATTAATTTATGTTATTTAAAATTTATATTTAATATTAAAATATATTCTTTATATTCACAAAACGTATTATACACTGTTTTCCAAAAAAGAAAAATATCACAGTATTTATTATCAACTAATTTTAAAAATTAATGTGTGTTAAGGTAGCAGAATTCATAACTTCTGTATTAAGATAATTTAAATAAATACTTCAGCTTCATTCATTTTTTATTCATTTCACAATTTATGTTATGTCTTCACTTGTTTTCTAATTGTGATATGACATGATATTTTTCATGATTCTTGCAAAAGTGACAAGTAGTAATATGTATTTATTTAGCTTTTACTTTTAATAGAAATATTTATATTTCATTTGACTCCAATGTAACTGTTTATTTTGTAATAATTCATATATGATGCTGGTTTTATCTCTTTTATTTCTTAGTATGATAGACTTATTTGATTGATGCATTTTTTATATGTATTTAATACAGGGTCTAAAGGGTCTCACTACATAGATCCGACTCATAGTGATACTCTTGTTTTTGGCCTCCCAAGTGCTGGGATTATAGGCATTGCCACCACGCCCAGTCTCACTTGCTATCTCAGCACACCCTGAGGGTGGGGCCAGCATGGCACGTTGGAGATCGAACCCTGGTCCCTGCATCAGCCTAAGTAAGCACTATAAACTACTGAGCTATCTGGCTGGCCCTTAAGACTTATGTATTTGTGTTGATATTTTATTATTTTTACTGAACAGAATGGTCTTGCAGAAATGTGATATATACAATGTTTATATTTACAGAACCCACAATAAATTCAAATTTTCTTCTTTCATTTATTTAATACATGAATATAGGTCATCTCTGTATTTAATCTGACCAATTCCTGATTCATACCCATAAAAACCCATTGGTTTTAATTAAAGTACAATAAAATTTTCAGACTCATTTTTGTAAACATATTGATATAGCTATACCTAATTATGTTTGTTATTTTAGTACTTTACATGATTTCTAGTCACAAAGTAAGCAGTTGTTGAATATTGGTTCTATGTACTAATAACCAAGGTCACAGAAACCCTAAACTCAAAGGTCAAATTCATTGTATACTAAGGCATAGCACTGGCATTTGGCTTATGTTTCCATTACTAAGGATAATAAGCTCTATATCTTTCTTTACCTTGTATAATTGTACTTATAAAGGGCTTTATCTCAATAGGATAAAATTATCCTAAAATACTGTATTTAGAAACATACTTTTTGTGCCTGCTATGCAACTCTTATTGAAAGCCTTAATTAAATACATATAAAAGTGTTTTTGTGAAATTTTTTATGGCTCAAAATTGATACCTATTGAGATAGTTTATCATAGGACACCTTTAGATAGTAATTCAGGAGCTACTGACATGTCAGCTTTAGTTGAAATTGCCAAATCTCTTATTGCTAAAAAATATCACATATTCAATCATTCAATTTTAATGGTTTTATGGATTCTTACACAGTCTTATTTATCGCTGAACACATGTAATTTCCAAACACATTTTTACACAAAACAAGTAAATGACTTACATAAATCCAATATTTTAAGATACACAGTTATTCTAAAACAAATAGAAATGAATACTAGTTTTCCTACAATTCATATTTAAAAAGTTAATTGGAAATAATAAAGCATTGTTTCTCAATGTCATTCCTAAGAAAAAATCAGACATATTTAAATAAACATGTAAAAGCAAAGGAATTTGCAATGTTCCAGTATAATGGACACTTAAAATAGTACGATTATGTTCAGTTTGTGCCTTCATTTAATCGTAGATTATTCTAGAAAGTTACTCTTTATTAGACACCATTGGGTATTTTTTATTTACTCATTATGAGCACAGGTAGGACAGGATAGTGGTGTATTATCATGTATAAAAGGAATTTCTGACATTTCCAGTGAAGCGGAAGACCCAATACTATTATAGACTACTGAACTCTTTTAGATTATTTTACTGAGTTAACACACCTATGATATTCAAATAACGGAACTTAACCAAAAAAGGGGATACAGATGAATGCCCATTTTGTATCTATGTATTCATAGTGGTTAGGATAGACATATAGTTAGATTCTCTTAATGAATAGAGTGATTTGTTCTAATGGTGTTTGTAGATAGGATATCATGTCTGCATCTTGTACAGCAATTAACCACTAGGAAGAATGTATGCAATGTGTTAATTATTGTGGGGCTGGAGAGATGGCTCAGTGGTCTAAAGCACCTACTTAGAACAAGCTCGGCAAGGCATCAGGGACCGCGGTTCAATCCCCCAGCACCAC
>NW_004524726.1:1821642-1824089 GCF_000260255.1 Octodon degus
CTCCTGAATCAGTTGGGTGGGTCTTGTCTCTAGCCTCTTTGCAGGGAGTTCTGCTGAAGGGTTCCGTGCTGGGCCTGCCTCTGGGTCTGTTCAGGATCCCGCAGCCTGGGTCATCTCACTCACTCGCCGGGCTTGCGCTCTGGGTCTGTTCAGGATCCCGCGGTCCCGGTTGTCTAGTCATACACTATTAGTTGCTTCTGTATATACTAGTTTATTTCACAGTTTTAAACAAATGGATTTTTTTTTTTGCTTTTGATGTTGATCAATGAATACATACTTTAATTTATTACTGCTATATTGTCCTGTAAAGACAATTATTGGCCCAAATATGGGAAGTAATTGAAGTGAACTATTAAGTAAAAACTAAAATTCCTAAAAAAGAGATGTAGAATGATGTTAGAAAATTACTTATAGGGTCCCTGGAGATAGCTCAGTAGAATAAGCACTTGGAAAGCACAGGGACCTGAGTTCAATCCCTGGTACTGCAAAAAAAAAAAAAAAAGGAAAATTACTTATTTTATATACATTTTAGAGTACTGACTTTATGCTATTCTTTTATATTTTAGTTATGTCTAATAATTTTTAAGGCAGTTGCTTTATATTGTTGATATTTGTGAGATTTTTCATAAAGTGTTACAGAATATTTCCCTGATCACAGAAAGAGGAAAAATACAGTTTTACTCATACTCTGTAAAAATTTTGAATATTTTAAAACAAGCATGGCATTTTGGGTTTTTTGTTTGTTTGTTTTATATTTTTAAGGAAGTGCCTACAAGGTGTTCAGGTTCTCACTAGTAGATCTGGCTCCTAGTAATCTGCCTGTTTACAGCCTCCCAAAGGCTGGGGTTACAGGCACACGCACCACCATCATCACCACCACACCCAATCTCAATTGCCATCTCAGTGCACCCAGGGGCTGGGGCTAGCACAGCAGACTCAGCAGGCCCGGCAGGCCCAAGGATGGAACCCCCAGGCCCTGCGCCTGCTTGCAGGAGAAAACAAGCATGTTTCTATATCACAAAAATTTTCTACTGAAGAAAATGAGAACTATCAGCAATATTACATGGAATATATCACTTTAATGAAACTAGGTAGTTCATAAAATTATCTACCGAACTATACATGAAGTGAATTTGCAGATTTAAGTAAAATGAAAAAGTTATATGCAAACGATAATAATAAGCTAAAATGTGATGAAAGGCTAAGCATAGTTTGCCATAATCAAAACTGAAGTACTACATACATATATCATTAAATTATTATATTAAGTAAATGAACATTAAATTCAAACTATGCTTTTTCTGCCTGCAAGAGGAAGAAGACTATGATAAAGGGAACATTATTACCTTAAATTGTAAATTGCTGAATTTAGAATCATATAATTGTGAAATACATACAGTTATGCTATAATCATAAAAATACTTAGGCCAATGAATATAACAAATTAAAACTCAATGCCTTGAAGTTACAACAATTGACTTTATTTACCTACCTACTAATTTTATTTAACTGTTGTTAATTTGTCTGCCAGGCATACATACCTGCCTTAACTGTCATTTTCTTTTCACAAGCAGGGCAACCAGAATATTTCTGTATAATAGTAATATCCAAGCCTTGGATGAAGCAGAAATTCTGCTGTGCTTCTTACAGTACAGGTTCAAACCATGCAGTGTGCTGCTGTTGCTACCAATATTTTATTAACCAAATAAATCACATGACTAGACTGAACATACATGCACTGGGGCATCCTTCTTCACAGTCAGTGCAATACACTGAAATGTAAATAGCAAATGGCGTAAATATAGAAGTGGATGAAAATGGAGAAAAGAAATTCAATCTGTCACAGAGCTGATAAAGCAATTGCTAGAGAAGAAAGTTTAATTGCAATAATTAAATAACCCAAACCATAAGTGATTCTGTTTTATCTCTGGGAGATAATACAATTTTCTAATTTAAAGGAACAAAAATGCTGTCTTTAAGAAACCAGAGAAATATAAAATAGAATGTATTGAGCTTAAAACAATTTTAGTTGATACCTTCAGATTATTTATAGTCATGGATATAACAAAAAATTAAGATTTTAAGTCTTAATCTAAATTATTCAACATGCAATTTTATAATTTTTAGGGAAAGGTTATAGGATTTTCAGGGTCTCACTACTACACTGGACTCATAGTGATCCACCTGTTTACAGCCTCCCAACAGCTGGGATTACAGGCACATGCCACCATGCCCAGTGTCAATTGCTGTCTCAGAGTGTCTCTGGGGCGGGGTTGGCATGGCAGGCCCGGGGATTGAACTCCCGGTCCCTGAGCCTGCTTGCAGGTACTTTAATTCTCTGAGCTATTTGGCCAGCCCTCAACACTCAATTTTAATGCTTCTCACAGAATCAGAATTTTATCTTAGCATTTATAACTTAACTCCATTTACATTTAAAATGACACATG
>NW_004524726.1:1824189-1836539 GCF_000260255.1 Octodon degus
CTCTCTCTCTCTCTCTCTCTCTCTCTCAAATAAATAAAAATAAAAAAAAATTAAAAAAAAATTATTGAAACTGTCCTACCAGTTTGATTTGAAACTGTATCATTGCTATTGGTTTCTCAAAATTATGGGAAAAAAAGGAATTCATTTTTTAAATGTATTTAGTACAGGGTCTATAGGCACTCACTGCACAGATTGGACTCCAAGTGATCCTCCTGTTTTGAGTCTCCAATTGCTAGGATTATAGGTGTACACCACCACTCCCAGTCTCATGAAAGAAATTTCTTTATATTGTTAACTGTGGTGGGGCTAGGGAGATGGCTCAGTGGAATAAGAGCTTGCCTGGCAAGTGCAAGGGCCTGAGTTCAATCCCTGGTTCCACCTAAATAAATAAATAAATAAATAAATAAATAAATAAATGTGGAGATTCACAGACTTCACTTCCACTTTGCTTCTTTAGAGTGACTTCTTGAAGTAGGCTTCAAGCAACTCATTAAGACTTCTTAAAAACCAGAAGTCCTTATTTATACTACATCACTCTTTTTGTCAGGTCTTGATTTTCATTTGTGCATTTTCTCTGTATAATTTTAGAAAAATAAAGTGCTTGAAAACATGATATTCAATATTAGCAGTCTCACAGTGTCTTTAAGAAAACTTTAGGGGTAATTTTACCTGGTAATTTACACCTTGAATGTTAATAAGCAGAGTCTATAATATTGTCAGACAAAGTGAAAATGCTAAAAAGTGCTCTTCCCAAGGAGATTTGGGTGTCAGGATGATAGTAAGTGATGAAGAAAAATATATGTATGTCTTTTTTTTTTTTTCTTTGTAATCAGGCCTTGAACTCAAGGACTCGCACTTGCCAGACAGCTAATTGTTCCACTGAGCTAAATCCCTGGGCCCTATATACATGTCTTCTTTCATATATACATGTCTTCTTTCATTAAATATTTCAAATTTTTATTGCAAGCTGATACTAAATTTAAAAAATTCTCTGAATATTACATCAGACTCATACAGCTGCAATTCAACATGACTGAAGTAATACTGTTCAGAATGATTTGCCAGCACTCTGTGACTATTTTGGATATCAAGCAAAAAAATATATATGTACTTAATGTGTCAATGATGCTGCAATCATTTAATAATTAATCTTAAGATAGAGTTAAGTTTTTCAAAAGCTAATGAAGTATATGTTAGATTAATAAGAACTTAGAGAGGAAATACCCTAAATTTTAGTCATATAGCATATAACACATGGCATACCACATGGTCTTTTAATGCACTATTAAATTGTAACTGTCTTGGGTAAAAGAAATATACATAAAGACTGTCAGGAGAACTTAAAGTAATATATCATCTCCTCATAAATAATAGTTACCTGTCAACATGGAACTGCTTGGTATGCCATAATTCAAGTTAAAAAAGAATGTTTTGATTGCTGGTCTACCTGAATTGCTTTAGTATACACGTTATTTAATGCCATTTCAGAAGCACTTAAGCCACTAGTTATAACTCACAATAGAAGCACACATTCCTTAAACAGGAGAGTTCCACTGTCAGATAAGTTTTTAAAATCTCACATGTCCTACATTAATGTATTCTAGCTATGCAGAGTATTGACCTGGTAAGCACTATGAACTTTGATTTGAAGTAAAATGTGTTTCATTTTCTTTTTTTCTCACCCTTTTTTATTACAATGATTTAGAACATTACTATTTGACACATTTTTGTTCATTATTCACAATGAATTTTATATGATATATAGTTTTATGATGCATCATCATATTTCTATAATGTTACGTACAAAGGTTTGATTATATACTCAGTGAAACCTAAAATAAACCTTACAATTTAGATTTAATATATTTATCTTGGACTTCAAATATTGAAGGTATTTCATATTATGTATCTCAATTATATATTTCACTTTTGTTCTATGTTCTGTGACTGGACAGTGATTATCTAAAATAGCAAAACTTTTAGAAGTTTTGATTATTGTATTCTAGTCATCATTACTAAAATTATTCTGAAATGTAGATTTATGGAATCTTGGAAGAAAGAAGAACTGAAAACCTAACAATGTAAAAATCCTCATGTTTATAGAATTTTTTTATTAGCTCTGAACTAAACTAAATTTGTTCCTCAAGTAAATACAAGACAGTCTTTGTATTTAGTTTTACAACATATGTAGTGAGTGATACTATATCATTGGAAAGATTTTTTTGCTCCTGCTTCGTCAGCTGGCCATGACCAGACTGCGTCCTTGGGAATGGGCTCCCTGCTTTCAGTGACAATAATGAATTTCTAGAAGAGAAGAGTAATGACAAGCACTGAGCAACCAGAGATAGCAGTATGACTATCATAAAAACCAGAGTCCAAAGTACCATCAGAATTTTTACCAATAAATAATTATAAACTAACCAATATCATGTCATTCTAATAAGTTGCTAAAAAAACTCATTTTTTCTTTTGTAGACCATGACTTTTAATGATAAAATGAGGTTAACAAACAGCAAAAGCAACCTTGAGCAATCACAAGTATGTATAGTTACTAAATTTTGTAGTTCTAGTTTATTTCACAGATCTGGACCCTTGTTCTATCCTAGGACAATAAGTTTCTTTTTAAAAGGCTTTTATATTTATTCAAAAATTCATATCTTTTTCCCCTGGTATAGCTTGAAAAGATCTGTATCATAATTAGGGTAACTGTAGGAAGGAATAGAAAATATGTGATTATTTTACCAATTAGCAAATATTAATAACGTTAAACCCAGAATGCCACTTGCACAAATTGAATTTCCTTTGTTTAAACCTCATTTTTTTTTTTTTTTTTTTTGGAACCAGGGATTGAACTCAGGACCATGTGCTTGCCAATGAAGTGCGTATTCTGCTGAGTCATCTCCCGGCCCCTTAAACCTCATTGTTAATCTGGTACATAAATATTTCCTATCATGAATTTTTTTTCTGAACATATAGTTGCAAGAGAATATAAAGGCATGGCTAGAGTCTTCTTAATGTTTATGTGACTTTTATGAACTGAGCCCTACCTTCCTACCAATATGAATAATACAAAGAAACAGTATGTGAAGATAACAATCAGAAGAAATATTTGAATCAAGAATCCCATTTAAAATAAATCTAAAACAGCATTAAATTTAAATTGTCTTCTTATAATTGTATTTACATGATGGAACTCGTTGTAATAGTTGAAAAACTTTTATTTTAGTTTATTTTCAAAAAATAAAAATAAAATAACAAACCATGTTTCTTGTATATATATAAACTGATTTGAAAGTTAAACACAGTAAATAGAATTGAACAGCAAGTATGGAAAGCTTCCCTTCTACCTGTTGCCTTACTGATCACAGTGTTAATGGATTGGAGACGTATTTATTTATTTATGTTTTGTATTTAAGCCAGGGTGTATAAGGTCTCACTGTGTAGATCAGACTAGTAGTGATTCTCCTGTTTACAACCTCCCAAGTTCTGGTTTTACAGGCACGTGTGGAAATGTACTTATACTCCGAAGTCTATTTCTACTATCCATTCATCAGTTCATCCACATTATCACCATCATCACACTGAAGAATTGTGCAAAAATAATATGGTGGTCAGGAAGCAATAAAAACCTCTGTGTCAATGGGTAACTATTTGTACCAAAATTTGAGATAAATTTCCCAGAAAGTGAGAAGCCTCCCATTTCAATGAAGGTATTATCAGTCCTATGCACTGGATGTTGGAGAATTCTCTACGCAGATAATTTCCAGTTAATTTCTTTTTAATTATCCAAAGATACTAGGACAGTGCTGAAGTTTTATAAGCCTTACTAAATGTAAAAGAAATAAAAAATTTTAGTTCACTTATTGTTTTGCCCATGAGACTCTTAGATTTGAGTAAGAACACCAGAAAGAATGCCTGTCTGGCTTGGACTCGGTTAGGGAATCCAGTGATACTCAAAGTATCATCCAGTGACACATTCTGATAGCAATACAACAGGGATGATTTTGGTGCACAGTAATACTTTTTCAATAAATATTTAATCTTCTTTAAATAAAAAGCTGTGCTTTATTATCTATTCTTCATTGAGATTAGAAACAAGAATATAGAGTAATAATTGCCCATGTGATTTAAGTTTTCATGATGAATAATGTGATATTTAATTCACAAAAGCAATAAATAAACATACAAATACAGACATGATCACGGCTCTTCAAATATAAGTGGGTTGACTCAGATCTCATCCTATAGAGACCCTCAAACTTATGAATAGGGGGTTCACTTCTGTCAACATTTCCCTTTGTCACAGCTTTGTCTTTATTTAGATTTCTACTTATGAATTGATGGGCAGTTTCTAAGAACTATCTTATTTAAGAGAAAAACAGCGCATCTGATTACAAAAGTAATTGTACTGTGATACAATAAGCCACTACATGGGGCTGGCGATTTAGCTTAGTGGTGCAATGCTGTCTGGCACATGTGAGGTCCTGAGTTAGATTCCCAGCATCCTAAAAGAAAAAAAAATGTTGCTCCTATAGGTAGTATAACCCCATTAGTGATGATGGCAAAGGGAAGCAAATAATAGATGCATATTATGTTTCTTATCTATTTTTATTAAAAATATAATGTAGTTATATATATGAAAAACATTAAAACAATAAAGAATGCATTACCAAGAATGAAAGGATATGCATGGTTGGCATAGGGGATTATTTTGAGGGCAATTTATGGCAATGACCATTTTTTAAACTATAATAAATTTTAAAATTTAACTATTCACCATTCTAATTCATCATAAGGAATTGGTCAGCTGTGTAAAACAATCACTATCAGACAGAATCATGGTGTGTCCTCTTCTACCTTACTCATAGAATCTGGCACTGTGTCAAAATTATCATTAAATGAAAATATCTTGAATCAGTTAAGGAATTGGAGAGAACCACAATAGTTTATCTAAGACCACAAAAGAAGACTCCTAGAACAGCTTTGGAAAAGTGGCAGAACCCCCTCAAAAGTGTTTTTTTTTTTTTTTTTGGAAATTGATAGAAATATGTAAGTCACTATAGCATTTTTTAATTTGAGTTTATATTATGTTTTGACTGATTTTCATATATTATTTTATAATATGTAGATGTAGCTCCATTTTGCTATTATTATTTTGTTTTATCAATACTACATAAAAAACAATGATTTTTCACAAACACATACTTACAGAAACATTCAACATAGACACGTTTTAGTACAAGGATTCTTAAAAAGCTGTCAGTCAAAATGTATCAAAATTGGTTACTGGAGTAGTTGACCAAATGTCTGATTTTCAGTGAGAATGGTTAAGGTAACAGCTTTTTCATATGCGAACTTTGAGTGTCTATTTGGCATCCATTGATTTCAATTCTGACACACAGCTGTAGTTATTTATAGCCTTTCATTGTTTACATGTCATGAAGCACGGCCCGCACTGAAGTCTAAAGTCACCATTTCGGTTTCATGTCAGGTTTCCCTTGCAATGATAACGGAAAATTCATTCTCATCAGCGTTGCTATCTTTGCTATAGTATGACACTCTCACAGAATTTCTGACAAAAGGTCTGACAGCAGGGTAAAATGATCAGGATTTAAAATTAGCAGCATTTTGTTTTCATGTCTTCTTTTGTGTACTCATGGATGGAGTCATTAGGGACTAAGGGTTTAATTCAAATGTATTCCTTTCCGTGTAAGTCTTATCTGGTTGCACAGCTTGCTGTGCTTTGAGACACATTTGCTACTAGACAGAGTCCACATTAAAACTGCATTTAATTATAAGAGGTTGTCCAAAAAGATAACAAGTTTTGTAGGCATTTTTAAGTTAATGTTGCCAAAAATAATACTAATACCATTTTGCAGCTCACATGTCAATTTACAGAAATAAGTATCTTTAGCTTTTTCATTAAGTAGGCTATCCAATTATTATTTATTTCAATAAATGTTAAAAAGAAAACATATCTATGTACAGGAATTATAGTATTTAATATAGTATCTGAAGTTTAAAACAATCAACTCACATAAAATATCCATTAAATAAAACTAAAAAAATACTTTTATGTTTAGTGTTTAACATGACCTCTAAGTTTAGGAATTGTTATAATTATTGGGTATATATTTGAGCTTAGATATCAAGACGCAAATAGGTATGATTAATCTAAATATCTACAAGCTTACATTTTGATGGAAGGACTTCTCAAAGGAATGGATAATATTTGACTTACACCTAGATTTTGCTATGTTATGGGATAAGTTACAAAAAGTCTTTCATCATGCCCATTATCATTATATTTTTGTCTCCTGCTTTATCTTTGCCTGATCCAAACTTAATGTGAATTATTTAATATTCTTTAATACACTTCACGCAGTCATTATCTTTGTTCATTTTTTGTCTTTGTTACTTCTCTCATTGCTGAAACTGAATACCTGACATCCAAAGTTAGAAGAGGAAAGGGTTAACCTTAATAGTAAAGGTTTCATTCCCTAATCAGTTGGCTCCAAGGGAGAGTGGCATCATAGGGGAGAAGCAGTGCATACAAGGCAAATGGCAGCAAAGCAGTCAGTGCCAGGTGACAGCCCTCTTTCCATTCTTTACTTCCTACACAGAATATCCACTTTTACGGTGGTAGCAGGCTCATCCTTGTTGGGGCACCTTTAATTCTATCAGGGAGCCATAGGTCAATCCCAGCATCACCTCTTGATACCAGCATCATACACCCCAGATCCACCCAGCCCTGAAAAGCCCCATGGATGACCACATAAGGGTTTGGGAGGACATCTACATGCAAGTAAGAACACTCTTTTTCCTTTTTCACTATATGTCTCTTTATCTATCTATCTATCTATCTATCTATCTATCTATCTATCTATCTATTTATCTATCTATCTACCTATCTATTGAAGGAGTTTTGTGTTTAACCTGGAATCAAACTGAAACTTTGATATCTTTTAACCAAGTCTTCAGGCCCTGGTCTACACTCTACCTTGAAAAGACACTAAGTTTTACACAATTTACATACCTCCATTGCCCACTTGTTATATCTGTGAATGTTTCATGTTATGGTTAGCACCAGTTGTTTTGAGGATAATCTATAATTATATTGAAGTAATTTCCATTGTGAAATATAATGGTAGGTACATGTTTTTGTTCGTCTTTGAATACTTATTTATCTCTTTCTGTATAATTTGAATGGTTGGTTTAAACATTTTAGTGTGTGTTATGGTTTGTGTCTAGTTGCCCCCCACCAAAAAAAAAAAAAAAAAACTCATGTAATTCACAGGGCAGATGTGGCTCCAGGAGCAGCTAGTGGCTTGCGGGGTCCAGAAGGAAAAAGGCGGGCTCGAGGGCAAGGCCAGGGAGGCCGAACCTTTAACTGGCAGCAGACGCTTTCCACTTGCTTGTAGACTCTCTCTGGGGAGTGGAGCCGGTCATCCTGGGTGCAGGCAGCGGCCCAGCCTCTCCTCTTGGCCCTGTTCGGTTGGGCAGTGGTATCTGTGACTGAGGCCACCTCTGGCAGAGAAGAGATGTTTGGGGAAGACAGAGGCATTGACCCTCTCTCCTGAGCAAATAAGGCTCCGGGGTCTTACTGCATAATTCAGATCTTTTTAAACTATGAAACCTCCAGCAACTGTGAGCTAAATAAACCTTTCCTCCTTTTATTTTGAGTGTCTGGTATTTGTACCAGCAAGGACAGAAGAAGACAGTGAATTATTATTATTATTATTATTATTATTATTATTTAAATTTTATGTATTTGGTGTAAGGTCTCACTATGCAGCTTGGACTCATAGTGATCCTCTTGTCTCAGCCTCCCCAGTGTTAGAATTACAGGCATGCACCACCATGCCCCATCTTGGTGGCTGGCTCTGTGCTACCAGGTATTGAACCCAGGTCCTTGTGTGTGCCTAGGCAGGCACTTAGACTGCTGACATATCCCAAAACCCCAGTGTGAATTATTTACCTCTGATACTTTAACATTTTTTATACTAGAAAGTACTAGAAGTTTTATATTAAATAATAAATTGATTGCATGCAAAGAAATACTTAGGGCAAAAAAGAAAGAAAATATCTGCAGAATATACTTTTATTAGAAAATATAAGTCATTCTTTAAATAGCATATTATTACTCCTTTGAATGTTTACTATATTATTATTCATTTAACAATTCATAGCATTGCTTCTGATGAATTTATAAAACTTGCATCATACAATTAAAAAATACTGAACAATTTACACTCACATTAAAAGAAGAAATAGTTTTAAATGTTAAATATCACAAAAAAATTTTAAAATGACATTTAGGTAAGTGCTACAGTCCATAAAAGAGCAGTATTAGTAAATAAAGTAAGAGAATACATTTGGAAGTTTAAAGAAAGTTTCCTTAAAGAAGCAAATTCTGAGTTGGGATGTCAGCTGCCAGTGAATGCTGATTAGAAGATAATAGAATTAGTAAACAGATATCTACATTTGGGCCTTCCAAGACAAAAATAATTACAACCACTCAATATGTGCACTAACATTTATCCAGCATGGATATAAATATGGCAATTTCTTGCAAGATGCTGGGAAGCTAGAATTAAAAAAAGAAAGTTACTTTTCAAATAAAACATCTTAGAGGAGAGAGCACTAAGGAAATCAGGGATCATACATATCACAATTGACATTTATGCTTTGTATCCCTGATACAGTACAGAGCAGAAAACTGAACATGGGATTAGGTGAGAACACCTATCTTTTGCTATGAATTGTAAGATTTATTTATTCCGAAAAATTTTAAGTGAACATACACTGATGAGCCCATGTCAAAACTCTTTGCTAGTAGGCTACTGAAGAGATACAAAGTTCCTGCTATTAAAGAGTGTATGTCATGCCCATATACTGTGAAAACTACTTTAAGTAATGGAAAGGCCAGAGAAATAACCCAATACAGAAGGAATCTCAGTAGTCCTCTGGACACCAAAGTGAATAATTTCCATAACAAATGGACTAAACCCTACCTAGGCACCCGCTGGGCTAACTAGACCTGGTTCATTACAGCACTGTACCGCCCAGTAACAAAGTTTCAGAAGAATGTGTGAGGCCTGCCAAATTCAGTCTTTAAGGATTACTACATGTTTGCCTCTAAATTTCTAATTTAGAATTTTAAATGTATCCTACTAAAAATGTAGTTCTCTTTCTGGAAGAGTCATCAAGGCTTGTGAAATTGAAAGATGCTATTTCCACAAATATCACCCAGAATTACTAAGTCAAAATCTGTATTTCTTAATAAATTGCTTTTAAAAATTATCCAAATGATATTTCACACTCACTAATGTTTGAGAAGCACTACAAATGCTCTTAAATTAAATATGGATTTTACAAAATAAATTAAATAATACTTTAAAACTGATACTTTGAAATCTAGCTATATTTGCTTTTTGTAAAGTTGGTTAATACCTTGAATTATTTAATTTTTCTTATACATAAAACATCTGCTTTCTTTTCACCAAATCAACAGTCTCACTCATGTGATAGTAACTCTTCTAAAGATTTTCTTCAAGTAAATCCAAGAAAACTTTGACAAACAAGCAGAAAGAAATGGACAAGTGTTCTCATTCCCTACTCATACTACTGCATTTCTCCTATTTCAGCTTCCTCTTTCACCAGAAATTTTACATTTTTGTCAACCTTTCCAATTAAATTTCAAGTAAACAGTAAAGTAATTTGCCTAATTATACTCATTTGCATTCATGAAATAGATGAAGAATGCCATATTTTATATGGACAAGGATAATATAGAGAAATATAAACTAATAAGGATATATTTCTCTCATATATTTTATTATCACTCAGTGCACACAGCACTGCATACATTATACGTGTTGTGATTTGATGCATGAAGTGAAGTTTTAAGATTTGGTGGATAGTGTTGCCTACTATTTTATCTACAGGAAAGTGAGCGGCATAGTCAGCATTCTTTTTAACTGGAAAATACGATGCACCATGACTTACACTGTGTCTTTATATATGACCTTGTTGATACCGAAAAAGAATGGAAATCACTGTATCTTTTGCAGCTAGATTTCTTTTTTCATCTCAAATAGAAGTTGTGGAAGAGAGGATTTGGGATACTAAATAATTAAGAAGTAACATTACATTTCAGAAGTCTGATAGATGCCAAAATTTCAATGAAAATGAAAGTCCGTGAAAGAACAGAGCTACTCTCCTGCATCATGTGTTTGAGTACTAGGTAATGAAAACATTTTCAAGTGAGGAGGAAGCACAGCAGACAGGGAAGATTCAAAGGATGCCTCCAGTCCTAAGTGATAACTCAGACCAGATGACAAAAATCTAAATGTCCTTGCAATTTGGCCTGGAGAAAGAAGTCCACAGAACTTAAGTAGAATCAGCTGCCTTTGTTGAAAAAATCAACATATGAGATACATATTATCACTTTGTCATATAGAGAAATTTGTCATTATTGTAACTTATGAATCTTATCTCCATAGTTGAAATTTCATTAAAGATACATCTAGTACATTTTTATATACTATTTATATCTTGCATTGTCTTTATTTAATTATATTTGACTTCTATATTCAATAGTATGTGCAAAAACAGTGGAGCAACTTTTAAAATATTTTATACATTTTTCCCCCCAAAATATTCATAGGTATATGGATATATTCTCACTATTCCTTTTTGATTACTGAATTATTAAAATTATCATCTATACACTTAAGATTTAAAAGAACATAAATATTTACCTAAATATATCTTTATCTTGGATTATAGGAAAAATATATACATGTTTCCCAAATTTTTAAAATAGCTTCAGTGTTGAAAGTCTCTGTACATAGGAGCTTCATTTCGCACATGTGGCTAAGATACCTTTCCTTTCATAAATTACATTTTTATTTGACTTAAATTTCATTTTTTATGTATTATTGATCATTTCATTATGCGTATGCATACAGACATTGTTTTCCTATGTTAAAGTGAAATACAAAGTCTCAGAATTAACTTTCCATTCTGAGAACTGCTTAAGAAAAATTAGCTAAGCTTGCTGCAGGTATCATTTTCATTTCATTTCAAATGTACTGCAAATAAAACAATCCAGTCCTGTCAGTGGAAAACCATATAGACATAAGAAAGTGTCATTTTCTCTTTGTAGTCATAGCTTTAAAGCAATTACCTGTGGACAAAGGGAACCTGAAGATACCAAGTCAGTCAACACATTTTTATTGTCCTGTCTACAACTGAAGCATGCTTTAGCCATCTGTCAGTCATTGCATAACCACAAGCCTTTATTATTTTTCTTTAAATTGTTACTTCTGTCTCAGTTTAAATGGATTGGAAGATTGAAATTCTAATTTACATTTTCTGCTTACATGATGAAAATAAATAAAACTAATCTAAAATGATGTGACCAGCAACATATCAACTTTCTCAATCAGTATTGACACAATATTCAATTCTATCTGTATGCTAATATCGATTTATGTTTGAAACTGGATTTTTCAACTATAAATCAACCAAGAACTTGAATATTAATATAACTCCAGTGAACAAATATGGATGTTTTTAGCAATATGGCAATCATTGATGATGTTTTGGTAAAATTTAAATAAAAAACAAGTCACTGAAGTCTTGTCAGAATTTCTATACACATTCCTATTAGTGTTAGAGGAGCTATTGATGAGGAGCAGGCACAGCTACAGCATGCAATATTTTGGTGCTACATTAACTGGCCAAACAGTATTTTAGCCAGAATAGTTTTTGATATATAGTACTATTATAAACATTTAAAAATGTATTAACTTCTCTTGAAAGTTTTAAATGTAGAGGATGAATTTCCTAGAATTTAACATTCATTTCCTAGATACAACTTTTATCTTCAATGATTTATTTTACCACCAATAAAAAAATCAGCCATGAAATTTACGTTAAACTTTCATTTGGTTCAGGCAGATATCAGAGTCCTTATGCCTCATTTATGAGGCAATTAAGCTCATTCATGAGGACTTTTTTCTCAAGAAAATCATTGCACAAAAGCCCCTCTAATATCAATCATTATATATTAGAATTTTACCATATATATATTTTTTTTTTGGCAGAACTGGGAATTGAACTCAGGCCCTTGGGCTTGCTAAGCTAGTGCTTGTTCTACTGAGCTATTTCCCTAGCCCCCTCAGCAAACATTTTAAAATTCAGTTCTAGCTTCAGATTTTATGAACTTTTTGTTAATTTTGTATTAATACATTAAGACTTTATCATTTTAATGCATAATTATGTTGCATTTAGGTGTGTGAATATTTGTTCAAAATGTATTATTTCAAAAGTATTATAATTTT
>NW_004524726.1:1840506-1852663 GCF_000260255.1 Octodon degus
TATTGATTTATGAATGTTCATTGAATTCCCAGGGGGAAATAAAATTAAATAATTAAAATTAACTACAGTTAAATTAAAATTAATTTCAACATTCTGGTGAAAAAACTCTAAAAATATAAGCATTCTTAATCAACAACAGAAAAAATATAGAAATAATGTATTGGTTGTTTAAACTCACACCCAGGATCCTTTTTAGATAGATATTAAAAACATAAATACTAGAAGAAATATAGAGGTCAATTGTTTTAAATATTTGAGAAATAAGATGAGCTTGGAATTATTTGGGATTTTAGGATTCCATGAAGACAGAAAGAACCAGGAATAGCACTATAATCTTATGAAATGAAGACATAAACGTTGCTATTTTGCTTTGTTAATTTTCTTGTATTTTCAAGGACCTCAACTGACTTAGTGAAAATAAGCTGCACATAGTTCGATTGAGTCACCAAGAGTCGGCCAAATGAGAAGGACTCAGAAGAGAACTATGTGCAACTGCAAGCAGAAAAATTAACAGAGCACGACTGAGGCTGGCAATTGCTCTCCGTCCAAACAACAGGACAAACTGAAGTTTAGATGCAACACATAAAAGCATCAGTGAAATAGAATATAGGAAGCAAACTATGATTCAAGCTGACACACAGAGAAATGAAAGCTGAAAAACACGGTCCATAGGTATGTGTAGAAACACAGAAATACAGGGCTTGGATAATAGAATTCATGAAGAGGAAGAGAGGGAAGAATCAGAAAAATATATGAGCAGCAACAATCAAAGTTTTCCTTAGTTTGATAACTAATATAAACCTGCAAAACAAGTACAACTGAGTGCATCAATATGTACACACACACACACACACACACACACACACACACACACACACATTTACAGGAGTATACAAGAATCCTCTAATGCAAATAATAGAGAAAATTTGTAGCATTAAAAGTGAAAAAGATGTTTACATAGAACAAACAAACATAAGCACATCTATGGATTTCTTCTCTGGAATAATGCAAACAAAACAGGAAAAAATTGAAATACTGAGGAAAAATAACTATTATTTCAGAAGTCAATACCGAAAGAAAATGTATTTTGAAAATCTAATTTAGGTATTTTGATACAACAAAATATTTGTGAGAAATTGTGAATTGCAGATATGTATTCTAAGAAAATACTAAGAATTCTTCACAGAGTCCCCTACAGCTCAACATAACAGCATGGCTTTACTTCATATACTTCATTTTTATACTTTTCTGCTGGATGGTTAAGACCAAGGTAAAGCAAGACCTATGCAACAAGAGTTGTAGCTTTTGGGTCTGACAAGGTCAGTGAAATCCCCTCAGGATTTATTCTGAGATCCTGTACCTCAGATTGTAGAACCTTTGTCAGTATCAGCGATGTGGATGAGTCACGGCCATTGCTTGGCCAATGTGCTCTCATGAAAGCCTGAGAGAATGTTTTCTCTCCATGTGACTCTCCTAAGGCACATTCTACATCATCGATCACTTTCTTCTTTGGCCCCATAATCTCCTTGAACAGAAAATTTGGGACACTACCGAGTTACATGACGTTACAGTACAAGTTCTCATATGTTCTGAGTCTTAAGTGACCTTGGAAGGCTAGGGCCAAAGTGTTGGCTTTCCTTGTGGCCCTCCTTTTTCTCTAAATTTGGTCTGCAAACTTAGGTTGTTAACCATCCAGAAGACAAGCTTATTGTTATTACCATACAACTTAAGTTTAACCTCACTCTCTGTCTGAATAACAAATATCTTAGGCATAACATGAAACAGGTATTTTTCATCAAGTATTGATATGTTGAACTTTAAGTCCCTATAAATATGATGAAAAAAATTTAAAAATTAGAATATATTTCAAAAAATAGGCATAAAGAATTACATATTTCTTAGGTCAACAATTTCTGACATTGCCAGTGAAATGGAAGACCCAATACTATTATGAACTACTGAACTGTTTTAGAATATTTTGCTGAGTTAACACACCTATAATATTTAAATGATGGAACTTAACAAAAAAAAAGGGATACAGATGAATGTCCATTTTGTATCTGTGTATTCAAAGTGTTAGGGTAGATATATAGTTACATTCTCTTAATGAATAGAGGGATTTGTTCTAATGGTGTTTGTAAATAGGATATCAAGTCCACATCTTGTACAGCAATTAACCACTAGGAAGAATGAATGCAATGTGTTAATTATTGAAACTGTCCTACAAATTCGGTTTGAAACTGTCTCATTGTTATTTGTTTCTCAATAAAATTATGGGGAAAAAAAGAGTTCTTCACAGAGAACTAAAGATTACACATTAAAATGCATTTCTACATTAATAAATAAGGTGAAAATTGCAAATGGGACAGAATATTAAATGTGCAAATTAAAAATGTTATTGTTTTTATAATTGATTGTAATGCAAAAAATAGCTATGACTTTGATTTTATATGTTGATTTAAAATGTATGAACATAATAACCCAATGTAGAGTGATACAGTATGATTTGAATGCAAACTATAAGATAAATAATCCAGCAACAACTAAAATAATAAAAGAAAACAAAACATTGCTAATGAGCCAAAACACGAAGTGAAAAACTATTTCAAACCCAAAGCACTCCAACTTAAAACAAAAAAAAAAAGTGAGAATAACTGGAACTATTTATGTCAGCAAACCAATATAATTAAAAGTGAAAAAATATCTTTCTTTGGGCAGGGGAGATGGCTCAGTGGAATAAACGCCTCCCTGGCAAGCGCAAGTGTCTGAGTTCAATCCCCAGTTCTAATTTTTTTTTTTTTTTTGCTGTGTTTGCTTGTTACAGAGTCTCACTACCCAGCTCAGACTCATAGTGAGTCTCTCTTTACAGCCTCCCCAGCACTGGGACCACAGGTGTGCACCACCACATCCAGACTCTAGCAGGCTCAGCGCAACCTGGGGGTGGTACTGGCATAGGACATGGTGCAGGGGATCCAGGTGCAGTCCCTGTGCTTGCATAAGTGTACCTAACCAGGTGCTTTAGTCCACTGAGCTATTTCACTGATCCCTAAAAGTGAAAAAATTCCTAAAAAGTCCTAAATTTCTAAAATTATAATAAAACAGCAAAACACAAGATAGGATTATGTCTATGGAAATTCATTTTTTATTTGATTTTTTAATTTTTTTATTTAGTTTAATGAGAAATAAGATAAAATAGCAATGAAATAGTTTCAAAAATAAGTTAGCAGGACATTTACAATAATTAATACACTGCATATCGTTGTCTTCATAGTAATTATTCAGAGGACAAGATGTAGACATGATATCTTGTCTAAACAATATTAGTACAAACCTTTCTTCTCAATGAACTAAGAGAAACTATTTGTATATCTATCCAAACTATCTTGTTTATACATATATATTTTTCCCACTACAAAATGGTTCTTTATTGTTTTGTTTTGTCAGAGATGGGTGTTCCATTGCTGTTAGAGAAGCTGTATTTGGAGAAGTCTTTAAAGAATCTTATCATACTTAATGCCATTCCAAATATTGTAGCTATTTGAATTCAGCAAAATAACCCAATATAGTCTAATAGTCCATAAAAGTAGTGAGTTACCAGAACATCTGGCAACAGTTCTCAGAGGAAGAAATACAAGAAGCAAATAAGTACATGAAGAAATGTTCCACATCATTAGCCCATTGTGAAATGCAAATTAAAACAACATTGAGATATCTCACCCCAGAAAGGATGGCTATCATAAAGAAATCAACCAACAATAAATGTTGGAGAGGTTGTGGGGAAAAGGAACCCTTCTCCACTGCTGGTGGGAATGTAGACTGGTGCAACTATTATGGAAATCAGTGTGGAGACTCCTCAAAAATCTAGGACTGAAAATCCCATTCATTCCAGCTATCCCCCTAACGGAAATTTTCCCAAAACAACTGAAAACAAACATCATATCATAGTGATATATGTGCACCTATGTTTATAGCTGCACAATTTATGACAGCCAAATCTTGGAAACAACCAAAATCCCCATCACATGCATAAATATAATTTGTTTTTAGTACATAATGTTTACGCCCTTTGAGTACAGGTGTGTGAAGATGGAGTTGGTATAGGTGCATAACGCATGTGAATTTCTTGTTTTACCTTCCCTTCTTCCCTTGTTCTCTCTCCCTCTCTCTATCCTCAACTTAAATTGTGAAACATCATACAAAACTAAACAATAAATAAACCTCATTAGAAAATAAGCAATACATATCACTCACTAAAACCCAAATAAATTGACCAAGGCATCCTCTGGAGATTTCTGCAAAGTATTAATTGAACAATACAATAGTTCCCTTAGAAACCCTTGTTAGCGAGACACACATAGAGAAGAAATATTATGAATAGGCCAAATGGGTAATGATTATTTGTTATATGTAAATACTGAAAACTCTTAAATAATTTATAAACTTTATTAAAATTGATTATCAAATCTCTTTTGAAAAGAAAAAGATCTTTGAAAGAAATCAGTGTACGTGGTCATATAAATTGAAGCAAAAAGTGTTTCGACAAAATCCACAACCATCGCTCATAAATGCCCTGAAAACAAAAATAGGTATGGGGCCCCTAACTCAGATTCATGAAAGCTAAGCATGAAACACAAATGGCCATCATATTGAAAGTAAAATCAAGAGCAAGACATGGATCTCCACTATCATCATTTCTGTTTAACCTAGTTCTGGAAATATTACTCAAAATGTTTAGACAAGAGAAATAAAACGTACATAAAACTGGAAAGGCTGAAGTCAAATTATCATTATTTGTGCAAGACAAGTGTACTATACATGGAAGACCCTCAAAAATTCATGCAAAGTCTTACAGTTTTAATAACCAAATGAGGGAATGAAGTAGGATACAAAACAAACACAGAAAGCAATAAAATTCCTTTACACAAATAAGAAATCCAACAAGAATGATATCAGGAAAAAGCAAATACCTAGAAATTAACCTAAAATTGGAAGTGAAAGACCTCCACAATGAAAACCACAGAATTTATGAAATGAAGATTAGATATGCTATCAGAAAAATGGAAAAAAAAAAGAAAAATATCTTCTCTTTTCTAGGATAGGTAAAACCCATTTAACCAATAGAACCATACTCCCAAAACTTATATACCAGTTTAGGGCAATCCTAATAATAATACCTACAGTGTTGCTCACAAAGCTATAAAAACTCCTAAAATTCACATGGAATCAGAAAAGATACAAAATACCAAAAGCATAGGAAGCAACAAGAAATAAAAAGGTGGCATCACAATTTGGATGTGAAGTTATAAAGTTTTAGTGGATAAGAGTATGTGGGATTGGCACTGTTATGGTTTGTGTCTAGTTGTCCCCCCAGTGCCTCATGTAGTCATGAGGCAGACTTCTAGACTTTGTGATTAACTCATGATCCACTGGGATTAAGGGTGATCCAAGGCTGGGATTATGGGTCCAAGTACTGCTGGGTTTATGGGTATGAGTACTTCCCCCAGTCTAGGGCAGAGAGCCTGAATGCAATTTAAGAAAGACAGACTTTCTCTCTGTAGCCTTTGTTGCCACTACTCCTCCCATTGGCTTTTGCTCTTTGCCTTTATGAACTTTGCCCTATGCCAATCTGCCTTGGAACCAGATGAGTATGGACTGGAGCCTCCAGTAACTGTGAGCTAAATAAACCCTCCCTTCCTTCATTTTGGGTGTTGGGTATTAGTCCCAGCAACGAGAGATGAGTAACTGAGACTGGCACTAAGAGAAAAATGGAACAGTGGAACAGAATAGAGTGTGCATTCAGGCTCAATCAGTCACCTGGTCTTTAACGAAGGACTAAAAACATAATCTAAATAATAAATATATAAAAATTAAAAATAGGATCATAATCTGGAGAATGGAGAACCTCTTCAGCAAACAGTGCAGTGAAAACTGGCTATTCAATATGTCGAATGCTGAAGTTAGACCCAGATCTCTCACTGTGTGCTAAATGAAAATCAAAGTGGATCAAAGATTTAAATATTAAAAAAAATTTCATCAACCTACTAGAAGCTAATGTAGGTAAAAGTTTTGAATAGGATAGACACTAATTTCTTAATAGAACATTTGCACAAAAAATAACATCAAATGTAAAAAAAAAGAAATCGATTATATCAAATTAACAAGCTTCTCAATAGCAAAAGAAGCAACTAAGAGAGTGGAGACAACCTACAGAATAGGAAAAAATTTGCAAGCTACTTCTCACACAGAAGATTAATCTATAGAATATATAAATAACTCAAAATAGTGTACCACTGAATTTAAAAAAATCCATAAATGGGCAGAATAGATACTTTGTAGATACATGTAAATGGCCCATCAATACATGATAGAGATCTCAACATCACTAGGAATTAGGAAAATACAAATTGGAACAGCAACGAGATTTAGTCTTACCCCAGAAGGAAGACATTAATCCAGAAACTGTATAATACTTGCAAGATTGTGGTAGAAAAGAAAATAAGAATTAAAATTCTTGAAAAACACAAAAATTAGAAATTCATTTGACCCAGCTATTCCCTTTTTAGTTATCTTCTCTACAGAGTTAAACACATCATCTTATGGCACTAAACGCTCACCAATCTTCAGGCCTCACAATTCATAGCATGAAAATCTTTGAAGCTGTCTGTCTGCATCGCAGATGAATGGACAAAGAAAGTGCAGTATTGATCCAGAAACAAATGGTCCTATGTTGTAAAGAAGAGTGAATTTGAACAATTTCTGGGAAAATCGGATCACATTGGAAACATAATGTTAAGCGAAATAGATCAGAAAAACAAGCTTAAAGACTCTGGGGTTTCTCTTATTGAGAGTTCTAAATGTAATTAATGGGCAAAATAAAAGACAGGTGAAGGAAACAAAGGAATTGGCTTACTGCAAATGAGAAGAAGACCAAGAAATGAAAGGGTACTAACAAAATATCTTACCATGTTTATCTACAAACAGAGACAATTAGACATTATGTAAAACTAACATATAGTAATATATAAATTAAATGTTTTATAATAGTAAGGACAAAATTTAATAAGTTGAACATATAATTTGTGTCCAAGTGGTGAGATGTTAAAGAGCCAAAACAATTCTGAAAAAAATTTACTGTAAAACTTGCAATATGCAGTAAATATGGAAGCCCAATATTTCCACATGAAAGCAGAGATTAGAAGAATAAGAGACGGCATAAAGCTAGTGTACTTCTGAAATCTCAGGACTTCTAGGAGAAGAGGCAAGAGAATTATAAAGTGAATCCTAGCTTGGTCCACTTAGAGACAACTTGTCTCAAAATTTAAAAACATTAAAATTGGATTTGTGAGGTAACTTGGTATAATGTTTTTTGGTTTAATTCCCATAAAAAAAAGAAAAGACATAGAAACAGATCCTACTGTATATTCAACTGAGTTTCTACAATGTCACTAGATAATTTAAAGGAGGAAAAAGCACTATTTTTAACAGTTCAAACTAAAAAATCTCAAATTTTATGAGAGGAGAACTCTCAAATTTTAAGCTACATCATACCAAAACACAAACTTAAAATAAATTCTAAATTGCAATATAAAACCTAAAGCAATGAAATGTCGAATAAAAACTCAAACACAATTTTCCAAGTCTTGCTTTACTAAAAGATCTTTGCTCATGAAAATATAAGAGCAACCCTAAAATATAAAGATATACTTGACTTTAGAATTCAAACTGTATTCCTCAAAATCTAATGTTAAGACAATAAATAGGAAGACATCAATTAAGAAAATATTGATAATACATCTCATGCTGGTCTTTTATTCATAAGTCATAGTTTAATGAGTATTTTTACTTCAATACACAATATGTCAACTTTCTCACACAGCTAATAAATGATTTAAACCAAGATATCATAAAACATTATGGTTACTTTTGACATTAAAAATGGCTTCTCATTTTTTCCCTCTTGTGATCCAAAATATTTTGGATCTATTTTCTTAGACCAGTCCCAACACTGTAAGCCACAAATTTGAGAAGTATGTGCCTTATTTCTTAGTACCAAAGCTCTAATTTTGGGCCCAAGAACAGGATTTGATATTTTCAAACACAGCTCCATCTGTCCGATGCACATGTAAAAAGATCATGGAATTATTGACTTGGATTGATGAGATGCTGAGTCAACTTTTGATGGTTGATTTGGAACTTGGTGGTGCTTTAGGGGGCTGAAACATTTGGTTTTCTTGGGAGTGTTGGCAAGATAATCATTGAGAGTCAGGTGATGGGATCAAAGATTCCCATGTCCTGGTGTATGTGTGTGGCAACTTTCATTCCCCTAAGTGTGCACAGGACTACTATGATGGAATATCACTCTTATTACCATGTTTCATTGTAGTTTATTCAAATCTAAATAAAGTTATTATCAAGTTGACTTTAAGTAAATCAAAGGAGAAGTGATTTCTTGGTTTGACCCCGGGAGAGGAGCCCTGAAATGCAATCATCTCACTATGAAGTCAACATGCTGCAACGTGAAGGTGCTGTTTCTAGGGTGTGAATAAAGGAGAAAAATGGCAAGCACTAGAGGAAAGGGGCAGCTGTTGAAACCCTCTCATAGAAAGGCTATTTTTGTGTCTCCTAGGCAGTCTGATATTAAAGAAAATAAAAGCCGAAGTTAATATACTACCGATTATGAAATTAATTCAATATCACAACTTTTTCCTGGTGATCAAATTTACATTTGGACTAATAGTTTGAGATGAGGCTAACTGGTGTATATTTCCATGGGTAGCAGTGGCTCTTAAATCCCTTGAAAATTTCAATGTCTTTTGCTCCTATAAATTACACCTCTGCTATTTCTTTCTGTCACCATTTTATTCTTGTTACAAATAAATAAAAATATTAATAAATAAGATCTCTCTTACCTGAGTGTTATCAAAATTGTAACAAATGAATTAAATTATCTATAAAGAGAGTGCTTTTTCTGGCTTTTTGAGACAGGGTCTCACTAGATAGCTCAGGCTGGCCTCAAACTCATGGCAATCCTCCTGGCTCAGCCTCCCACATGCTTCACCCCCACACTTGCCTCAGATTATTATTATTATTTTTTATTTTTGGCAGGACCAGAGATTGAACTCAGGCCCTTGTGCTTGCCAGGCAAGCACTCATTCTACTGAACCATCTCCCCAGCCCCTTCACATGCCTTTTTATCAATGTTGTCCTAGTTCGTTTGAGGCTTCAGTATACTAGAAAAGGGTAATTAGGGTGTGATCCTGTGGGCAGTGAGTTCTGTGCAGCTGCTTTACAATTGATGCTTTTAGTCATTTCTGCATACATAGCGGCTTCCAAAAACAAGTGGAACTGCAAGAATATATATATTTATCCTATTAATAATTTTATATAATATATATTATTTAGGAAAGTTGTATTACTATTTAGCAATGTTCTAATAATTTGATACTGTTTGGCAAGGATGTGCAACACTTTTATACAAATCAAGTTCCTATAGTATATAAGCAGAGAATAAACTATTTATTAATAGTTTACTTTGTTAACTCTCAGTATGTGGACTTTTCTTCCTAGTCAACTGTACTGTACATTGCTAAGCAAATAAATGCTTACTAGTCTCATCAGGGATACTGGAGGAAGGGCTCAGGTGGAAGCAGGAGTGACATAATTATATAGCTTGAGGCAAAGGCTAAAGACACAAAAATGAATTTCTAATGATTTCCACAATGTACTTTATGATAACTTGTCACATCATGATCACTGAATTTAAATGACTAGAAAACTCATTGCTCCTCACAACATTATCTCCTTCTGTTTGAAGCTGTTGTGTAAAACAACAGTTTGTAGAGCTCTGAACCTCTTATTCTAGAGCAGCAATGTTCTTTAATACCTGATGCTTTACTCTTCTGCTTTATGCATCTGGACACAGATGCTAGGCTTCTTTTCAGGAACTTTGAATACGCTCTGGCCAATACAAGCAGACACAAAGTGAAAAGCGCATCTTCCAGGCCTGCCCCAGCTGCATGCATTTGACAAGCATTCTTTTCTTCATTGAGAGAGAGAGAGAGAGAGAGAGAGAGAGAGAGAGAGAGAGAGAGAGAGAGAGACATACAGACAGAGAGACAGAGACAGAGAGAGATAGGCAGACACACACACACAAACAGAGAGAGGCAGAGACAGAGACAGAGACTGTAAGAGAGATACAGAGACAGACAGAGACAGCGATAGAGACAGAGACAGAGAGATGGAGACAGAGACAGAAAGATGGAGACAGAGACAGTGAGATAGAGACAGAGACAGAGAGAGAGATCAAAAGAGAGAGAGTGAGAGAGAGGGAGAGACAGGAAGAGAGATAAAGAGGAGAGAGTGCCTATATTACTGGTTAGAAAGATGACTTAAATCTCATAAAATTTTCATGACAATCAGGAATAAACAAGTAGTCTTAAGATACATTGATTCTGTGTGATATGTTGTAGATAGATAGATACTCTTCGCTGACAGAAAATGTTTTAGGAAGTGTAGGAACTGACACAAAAATAAATATCCATGGCTTGCATTTAAAAACATGTGGCCATAAATTAATTTTATGATGATAAACAACAAGGTAGCAGCATCATGGAAATGAGATGCCATTGAATATATCAGTGAACCAGTGTATTTAGGAGCATGTTACAGTACATTATGTTTATTAACACATGAAATCAACTACAAGAGGTCTGGCGAGATAGCTTGGTAGAATAAGCACCTGCCTGGCATGCACAGGGTCCTGAGTTCAATCCCCAGTACCACAAAAATAAAATAAATCAACTACAAGAATATACAGAAAGAGTTCATTATCTAAGTAAATTACTTATAATCCATGGGAATATATTTCACAAAGAAAAATGAACATTTTGTGACTAACAGTGACAGAAAATTTTATTTGATACATGAACAGTAGTAATGAAAATGTAATTTTAATTTGTACACCCATTTTGCAATATACTGACTACTAGTATGTAAGAGATTTTATGTGCATGTATTATAAGTACACACACAAAAATAAAATGTATTTTATCATTCTGTATGATATGTATATGTATTCGTTTATGTGTATGTGTATATGTATATATGTATATGTAAAGATAAATGTGTGTACTTATACAGTTTGTATATTCAGCTACCTCATTTATGTGTATACATAAATATATTTGTAAATATGCACACATTCATATGCTTATGTATATTTGCATAAACTATGTATTTGCCTATATATAATACACACTATAAATAATATATACCTCCTATATGAAAGGAATGCCTTTATTCTAATATACACAGCCACACATCACAAATATCTGTATGCCTAATTAAAGTATGACTGAAACTTTGTCATCCACATATGACCCTAGCTTGTTTTCTACGTACTGAATGCAAGTAGCTACAGCTGGGAGGTTTAAAAACAGCTTAGAAAGCCTGGCCGACAGACAGCGGCATAAGCACCTGCCTGGTAAACACAAGGTCGTAGATTCAATCCCTGTACCCTAAAACAAAAAAAAATATATAGACAGCTAGGAGATAAGAAAAGTAAGTTCTAGGCTCTTATAACAAGATAGCTATGCATGCTTTATGTCTTACACAAAAAATCAAAGATATTGATGGAGGTAAGAAAACATAAGAGGAACATTTATCTTGGTGTGGTACTTAAATAACTGTTACTATTTATTAGTTTCTGCTTCAGTAGCACTACAACTTATTCCAGTAATTTCCAAAATTAATCAAATATGGGAGTTGGACAAAGTCATTGTGTTGCACTTCACTAGACTGACAGGAGATCAGTTCTTCAGCTCTTGAAAACTAGAGGAAGCTGAAAAATCTAACCTCCAGTTCACCTTCTGAGAAATAAAATTTGAAAGAGGGAAAGAAATAAACTTATCATTAACTACTACTGTTAAATATTGGATCATACTAAACACTCTTTTCACTCAAAAACAAATCAAGTGAAACAAGGAAACAGCTTGCTCTTGTAAAACATTTCTACATCACAAGAGGCTACTCAGAGGACAAACACAGCTCAACAGAAAGATTCTCCTAAAGAATAAAATTTCAGGGCTGGGGAGATAGCTTAGTAGAATAAGCTCCTGCCTTGCAAGCCTAAGGTCCTCTATTTGATCCCAGGTATTGA
>NW_004524726.1:1852763-1889860 GCF_000260255.1 Octodon degus
AGAGAGAGACAGAGAGAGACAGAGAGAGACAGAGAGAGACAGAGAGACAGAGAGAGAGAGAGAGAGAGAGAGAGACAGAGACACAGAGACAGACAGAGAGAGAGAGACAGAGAGAGAGAGACAGAGACAGAGACAGAGAGAGAGACAGAGAGATAGAGACAGAGAGAGAGAGCCAGAAAGACAGAGAGACAGAGACAGAGACAGAGAGACAGAGACAGAGACAGAGACAGAAACAGAGACAGAGACTCAAATTTCAAGGAGCATTCCAGTTCTTACATTCACTTGACACTAGACTATGAGAAGTTTCTGAGTGAGTACAGGATTCTACATGCATAAAATACACTAAAGTGGACTGAGTTAAAATCATATATATTTGGAGAAAAAGTACTTTATTATTTATGGAAATTCAGTGTGATGCAATGAAATTAATTTTCATTGGGAAAGCAACTCATGACAAAAATTACATTGTAAATTTCAAATATTTAGCAACACTGCACATTTTATTTTCTTAAGGAGTATAGACTCTTGTCAGAAGTAAAAAAAAAGAGATAAATAAAATGATAAAAATACTAAAATATACTACATTATGAGGACATGTGGAATATTTTTTAAAAAGATGAATCCATAACAAATACTTTGATAACTAACAAGAAATTAACACTACAAATGCTATCATGGGATCCACCATTCAAAATGCACCTGATTTTCAACAAAACCTTTTAAGCAAGGTAGAACTTTGACAATTTGAATATGATAGATTGAAAATATTTTGCTTTCAGATTATTCATCTCATGCATCTTCATTGCAATCACTAAGTTAAACAAAAGTTGCTAAATCACTTTGAGAAAACAAAATGGTCTTATGATGCAGTCTTATCCTTCCTTTTCTGAAAATCATTGTTAGTGATGCGTTCCTTTTTGGCAGAAATTTCAGTGAAAAGGCAAATGCTGTTTACACTTACATACCCTGGATATGTACGTATTCAAAATGCTGCCAGGATTACAGCTACTGAACACACAAATTCTACACAGAGTTGAGGTGGATGACAGGTGCATGGCAATGCATGACAAACATGAAAAAGTTGGGAAAGATACTAAATTTATTTTTTTAATCACTGTAAAAACTACTGAAATACTTCTGAATTGTGTGGATGGATAGCACTGACATTCCAGCAATTTTTATATTGAGCATCATTTTATAACCCCAAACTCAACACGTGGTGTATAGTCACAAATATAGGTATACATCATGACTTCATTAATTATAATAGAAAAGATATGCTTTTAAATTATTCATTTCACTTATTTTACACAATCAAGAGGTTTTTTTTTTCCTTTAAACATTTATTCACTCATTTGCTTCTTTGGCCTTCTATATTTATTTGGACATGTGTGGAAATAAGTCTCTTAGAAAATTATTTCTCTTGGAATAATGTAGTTATTGCCAGGTGTTGAGCAGTCCCCTTAAAAGTGTTGTCAGAACAAATATATCAGGTCACACAGCAGGTGGCTTATCTCTGTGAATGCCTGAGAACAAGGCAGAGAAGGCTGGGACTAGTAATTAGTTATTGATTGGTTTATCTAACACATTCTGAACATTTCTAAACAAATGCAGCATTGTTTCTGGTTCTTTCCTTCTAAGCCTTGAAATTAGTCAGTGCATTCATTTAGTAGATTACAAAGCAAGAAGTACATTTTTTATAGCATACTTGCTTGAACCTAATCAATAAGCTTCACAATGTGAATCTATTCTTAGAATCACATAGATCTACAGAAGCACATTTATTCCTACCATAAATGCTTCTACCTTATATTATCAGGAACATTTCTGTTAATCCTTTTCATTACTTTTATTGTACAACCATAGTGCATCACAAAGTCCCTGGGCAATAAAAAAGATGAATTCAGTGTCACCAAGTAAATGACCCAGAATCACACCATTAATCAGGGAAACTAGGCGAACTGGAAAAAAATGACTGAGAACATAAAATGTTAGCAAATAAGTAAATGCATAGCTAACAAGCAAAAGCACAGAAATAAACTCATGAATTATAATGGAATCAAAAGATATATATATATATATAATATTTATTTGTAATAAAATATTAAATTTAAATAGATTTTCAGAACCATGATAATGTACAACTTACACAGTTTTTATTCTCATGATACATAATAGTAATCTTATAGGTCAGAAATAATAACTAAGGAAGTATAAAGTATCTTATTTTTCTAAAATGAAGTGTGCAGATTTTTTTAAGGAATCAGAAGTGGGGACTGATGAAAAATTGATATAAAACAAAATGAAATAATTTGCATAGTTTTGCACTATGGCATTTTCTATACTGATAAATCTTATTCAGTTATTTTTATTATGAATAAAAGCTAAGATCATGATAAAAATTACTAAATGATTTTAATTTCGATATGAATACAAATACACCAAAATAGCTCTACTAAATAAAAACAATAAAATACCACATAGCGTGCCTTATTTTTTAGATTCTACAAGTTCATTAAATATGGAATCTGAACAAAGTGCATGGTCATGTCTCTGTCACACCTCACAATACCCATTGCCAACAGAATGAAATCATTTCTTTGTTTGTTTTTTGCAACCAACTAAATACATTAGATACATAAAAAAGTAGAAAAACCTCTTTGGCTGGTATACTTAGAAAAATACTTTTGATTATTATGCTTAGGAAGTTCTACCTTAAAGAGCAAATCACAATCATATCAATCCTGCTTCTCACTGGTGTTATGGAAATAATCCGCTCATTGATGCAATTCTATCATAATGATGATGAGAGATTAAAAATAAGGTTATATTATAGAGTTTGCATGAATATACATTTCCTGCTTTATTTTTTAGAACTTGCTGACAAATCTTCCTGTGTAGATTTTGTATGTGCGTATGTGCGCTGGGCACATGCAGTACACACAATGTGAACAGCTGAACTAGTTTGTCTGGGTAGCGTTTAGGAGAGACATCGTCAGGTATAAATTTGTTACTCAATTATTTCACATTTTTAAATACAGTATGCATTATACATTGGATTTATATGATCCTTTTCAGTGGAATATATGTATTTTGTTTTAAGATACACTAGGATCCTAAAAATGGATTTAATAAGTTATAAACTTAGAGAATTACTTCTGTGCACCAATTTCATCCAGCATACTATACTACTTTATTGTTTACTTGCATTTTGTAAACCAAATGAAAGTGAGTTATAAATATTTAGAATATTGCTAAGGCTGTCATCCATTTTAATGTAGAAGAAATACATTAGAAAATATAATTTTTAAAACTTCTAGATATAACAAGCTTATTCAGGTCTATATAAAAACATACAACGGAAAAATGTGTGCATTCAATCTTCTCTTTTTAATCCCTATGTCTTTGCCGTGGCTGAAAGGGTGCGCAAATGGCTGCTCCTGCGTATTGTCACAGTGCCTACACCCTGCCTGTGATCACGCCTAAGACAGATAATTCTTTTGCTCTGCATGACATCCCAATACAAATGACATACATATGTTTCTTTATATATATCATTCTAATATATATATTTTCCCGTAGGCAATTCACTTCTGCTGTCTAAAATGATGTAAGGGTCAGTTGCAAAAAAAGTACATGTATATTTTGTGTGACTTTAAATAGACTATATACATAAGATAAATCATTCTACACATCAATTTACATACCTTAAGAGGGCTTTGTAATTTTGTGACCAAAAATACTTTAACATATATAACCTATAAATAATGATAGCCAATAAATTTGTAGTGAGTTGGTTACTTTTTAAAGCACTCATTGACCTAAGCAACATATCCATTGATCTATGATTTCTTCTAGTACTTGAGACACTTCAGTATGGAATACCAAAGAAGCGTTAGTTTCGTGGAGCTCATAATCCAGAGGGGATTTTATTTTTATGGAGTTCTGTCTGAGGATTTTTAAATAATGGCAACAAATAGACTGTATAAGGACCATAGAAACTGTTTCAACAATGTACCCAAAAAAAATTTTTTAGCTCTAAAGTCCTGATGTAATATGGTATTATAAATATAAAATTAAATTTTACTTAATAATTTCTGTACACATTTTCTTTTATAAAGTCAATGACGCAATATAGTTGAAAATAGTTTTTAATTTCTCATTGCTAAACAGTTATTTTTTCTCAGTAAAGCATAAAAGTAAGAAAGTAACAAAGGAAAGCATAATAACATAAAATTTAAAAAATTTCTTAGTTCCATAAGTAGTCATAAGTAAGCTTCTTAGTGTTGTTGCATGGAATAAACACTAGTGAGTCTACATAACATGATAGATTTTGAATGCACGATGGAGGCATTTTTAAAACAAACTACAAACAAAATCCATGTATAGCTGAGTTGCTAACTACAGAAGTAGCTCCACTAAAATCCATTCCACATTTAGTGAATGTTCTTTATTTCAAGTCTTTCGAGCAGAGCATGTCTCTTAGGCCCTGTGCCCTTGGTACTTGACGCAGAATGCCTAGAACATGCTATACCGCAGCATGCCTGCTCAGTTCTCCCTTTCCTCCTTTTTCGTCTCCTCTTCCTCTTTGTTCACCTCCTCCTCATCATCCTCAATCTCATTCTCCTTCTTCTTGGAGTTGAGGTCTTTTGTGCGAAGCATTTTAAAGCACTCCGCTGGTCTCACCAGCCAGATTTTCGGATCCAGTCTGTCTAGAAGAGGGCTTCAGATTACCTTTGTTAGAAGATCCCAGGGCCTGTTTAAGAGAGCACAGGAGAGAATTACATAATTAGCCTTCAGTTAAAGTACAAATTTCTCACAGAATTTTTATTTTACTTCTTAAAGTAACGTAGTAGAATAAAGACCCTACTAGGAATCTGCAGATTCCTGCTATGTATTATTAAGCTTTTCCACAATTTCTTTTCCATGATACTCATTTTATTTTCATCACTGAATACAATACACCAGACACACAAACTTACCTTGTGGTAGCTCTCATTTGAGGAAGCCAAAGTACAAAAAGACTAGTAAAGGAAGGATCATAAGAGAAAAGGGGATGACTCTCTTGAAAATGGAGAGGAGTCCAAGAGACTAAGGGTGAAGGGTAAGGGAGAGGGAAGGGGATATAAGTAATACAGATAATCCCTGCACAGGAAGCGAATAACCTCACTGAATGTAAACATTATATATTATAAACACGCGCTCATATTAATATCAACAAGAATGTTAACTTTATACAATTTCTGAGAAAAATCACGATTCTATCATTGGCCACAGTGCAGGAATAAAGCATGGAATAAATTAATGAGTAGAATCTATGATGCATAGTTCTTGAAATGAGATTCAAACTAAAATTTATGATCTGGTATTTCAAAATCATACATTCACTAATGAAATCAAAATTCACAATTTCAAGTCCAACATATTCACGAATACTATCTGCTTAATAAACTTGCTAATCACACTCCTTGCCTGAATAGCATCCTATCTAAATCTTTATTCCCATACAAATTTCACATATGTTATCAGATACATTAAAAGTTAATTAAATTTTAATAACCATAGCTACACTGTTAATTAAATTAATAAAATTTACATAAATTTAAGAAATAATGTAAGGATATTGTTTTATTTTAAACTGTGAATATTAATTAACACTAGATTTTGCATTTAAGCAATTTTGCTTATTTGTTTTACTTTGTATGACATCATTTGTATTTCTAGTGACATAATTGTTATTGGTATAATAGATAAAATTTCTGAGGATTTCCTATGATTAAAATGGGCCATAAGGGCCAGCCAAATAGCTCAGCAGATTAAAGCTTCTTCAAGCAGGTGCAGAGACCAGGGGTTTGATCTCCAGGCCCGCCGTGTCGGGCCACCCCCCATGGTGCACTCAGACAGCAGTTCAGACAGGGTGTGTGTGTGTTGTATGTCTGTAATCCCCGCTCTTCCAAGGCTGTAAACAGGCGGATTACTATGAGTGCAATCTAGTAGTGAGACCCTGAACACCCTGTAGACTCTTCCCTAAAATACAAAATAAAGAAATAAACAAATAAATAAATAAAATGGGTCATAGAATAAAACAGTTAGGAATTAGTATGTGTGTTTCTTTCACTCCAAAATATCTTCTGCAGTGCGGCAAGATGAATTTTCAACTGTTCTCTTACTTTGGCTGGGGCAATAGCTCAGTAGCATCAGTTCTTGCCTGGCAAGCGTACGGTCCTGAGTTCAATGCCTGGTACCACAAAACAAACAAACCTATGTTCTCGTACTAATTTACTCAGTAAAAACTTTATAACCAAAACAAATATAACATTTTAAATCAGTGGTCATAGGAGACTAACTTACCTGTAATATGTTTAAAAGCATTTCTTCTTTGTATTTTTATGACTCCTAGACTCAAATAAAATGATGTAAATGATAGCAATTTTCATTTGCATATTAGGTCTTTATTTGGGATTTCAACTCTCTTACTTAATCACCATCTTATGCCATAACAACAAATTATGATCTCTTATAAATGCCCAAGATAAGTATCACTGTATTTCTGAGTTATATTTTTCTGACATTGTGGATATCTCGGATTCATAGAATTTTTAAAAAGCTTCCCCTTGATTTTTAATTAATTATACTTATACCCAGTGACAATTTTATATTATAACTGCTATGGAAATACATTTTAAAAAATACTGTATCTCAAAAATTAAAATAAATAATGTACAATATTAGTGTACTTAACCTGCTATACATTAATAAATATATCACAATATTTTCCTATAGGATTTTGTCTATATCACACAAAATTAGTTTTTATAGAATCTAATATGGCTATATTTTGATTAAACAACCATATAAACAAGTCTCAGTTAAATCTTATCTTATAGGGCCCACTAAATAGTTCAGTGGATTAAAACACCTGCGAACAGGCACAGGGCTCGGTGGTTCAATCTCTGGTCCTGCCTGGCCGGCCCCACCCCTAGGGTGTGCTGAGACAGCAATTGAGACTGGCTGGGCTTGGTGGTGCATGCCTGTAATCCCAGCTCTTGGGAATCTGTGAACAGAGGGATCACGATGAGTCAGATCTAGTAGTGAGATGAACACCATGTAGACCCTTCCCTAAAAAAATACCAAAAAAAAAAAAATCTTATCTTATGGAAACTAAATTAATTCCATCATGTTTTATTTTTTTTAGTGTATTTGTTAAAGGGTTTCTCTATGCAGCTCAGATTTGTAGTGATCCTCCTGTGTTCAGCCTCCCCAGTGCTGAAATTACAGGTGTGCGCCACCTCACCTGGACTTCAATCATATTTTAATTGATAGAGAAATATTTACTATCTGCATAAAATATATACTTTATAATAACACCTATACTAATTCTAACCATCTAGAAATAACATAAGAATGTTCAAATTTATAGAATATTAAATACCAGAAAAGAGTAAAATAATCCTTTCCAATAAATTTATCATATGAAATCTCATATCTGAATTTATGGCCTTAACAAATAAATACACTTGCTAAAACACAGAACTTTGTTCATGGAATTGCTAATGTTAAGAATTTGCTGATAAGTGATTTAATTGTTACAACTTGTGTGTAACATAAGTACAAATGCATAATATATTAATAATACTGTAACAGTTCATTATGCTAACAAACATTTTTGTTAGTTGAACATCATGCTATTTAGAAATTTGGCACAAAGATTGGGACAAGTATGGAATAATATCATTATATTCATAATTTTAATCTGTTAGTGATCCTTATAAAACCTCTACAAAGTTTGTAGGCATTTTGTGATTTCTTCACAAAAATATATGCTCTACTATCATTCATGAAATGAATTGCTACATTATTTGTGTTGCTTTTTTTTGGCACAAGGTCTCACTATACAGCTGGACTCCTAGTGATCCTCCTGTTTCAGCCTCTCCAGCTCTGGGATTGCTGGTGTGTGCCACCACACCGGGTCTAGTGGGCAGTGTGGTTCAGTCTGGGTTTTCTTGGGCCAACACCATTTGCAACACCAGGGATCAAAACTGGGTCCTTCAGCTTACCATCAGGCTTTTAGACTGCTGTGCTATCTCCCTAGTCTCCGATTTGCATTGCTTTTAAAAGGAGAATAATTAATAGTTAACTTAAAAGCATACATTGTGCCAAGGAGATAGCTCAGTAGAATAAGCACTTCCCTGGCAAGAGCAAGGTCCTGAGTTTGATCCCCTGTACTAAAAAAAAAAAAAAAAAAAAAAAAAAGGAATTTAACTATACGGGACTAGGGAGATAGCTCAGGGAATAAGCACTTGCTTGGTAAGTGCAAGGGCCTGTGTTCAATCCCTGGTTCCAGAAACAAAACCAAAACAAAACAAAACCAAAAAAAAAAAAAGCATATATAGACTAACACACCCTTACTTCATTTTAATATGTTTATAGATTAATTCATCCAAAATTTTATAGGATTATTTTGTCATGACCACTTGGTGATCGAAACAAATTTTTTAGTACTTTTTAGTATTTCTTCTCCTAATGAGAAACACTGTAATTATTCCCAGTAACAAATATTTTCTGTTGTAGGCACATGCTTTATTTAATACCAATTTCTTTATGCGACTAAGAGCCAAAGTTCACATTTGTTCATCAAGGAAAGCTTGCAATTATTGCTCACTTAAAACAAGAGTTGTTTTTTATGGAAAAGGTGAGAATTTGAATTTTTTGTTTTATATATTTCTTCAAGTGGAGAAGAACTTCTTGATCTAAAGACTATATTTTCCAGAAGTGCCAGAGGAATGCTAAACCACTTAGACTAATCCGAATCATCAGTGATCAGCTCAGCCATCTCAGCTGTCAATGACCTATAGATGACATTTGTATCTAATTAATTGGATGTCTTCTTTTGAAAAAAATTGTGCTTCATGCATAATTAGGGGAGATATCAAGGTTGGAGGCATTGGCTCATTATTCTAATGAAGCTAGCCTATGGCATTTATATTGCTCAGTAGTGGTGTTATTTTATGTGCAATTAACAGTGCTGTATATGAAATGTTAATTCTTGATAAAGAAGATATAATTTAAGCACAGCACAGTTTTCAAAAGAAATTCCAACTTCACTTGTACGGCACATACCCTAGTCAATTATGACTGCTGCTCAGGCAAGAACAGCATGGAATACTGCTTTGGACTGAACGTTCTCTTTTACTGAGACATCACTTGATAATAACCTATTTCTGTCACAAAGATCAACAATTTCCATGTCCCCAACAAGAATTTTGATGGAAAATATGACTTTGACTTGGTCCAGTCCTAACTGTAACATTAAATAGAAATTTTCAGGCTTACAAGGTAACATGTATTTGTTATCTTTTGGATCATAGAACTGAAAAAAAATGTATATTTTGCAAAATAGACAGCCATGAAACCAGCCATCTCTGACAAAGCTAAACAAAAAAGGGAGATAAGTATGAAAGACCATTTTGCAGTGAAAAAATATATATAAATATATCTGTATATATAAAATAGCATAGATATATAGTTACCTTCTTTTAGTTCTATGAAAAGAAAGATTTGTTTAATAGTGTTTAGACAAGATATTATGTCTGCATCTTGTACTATGAATAACTACAACAAAAACAACAATATGCACTGTATTAGTTATTGTAACTGTCCTACTAACCTGTTTTGAAATTGTCTCATTGCTCTTTCTCAATAAAATTAATTAAAAAAAGAAACTAGCTGGCTGAGAACATAATTACATCAAAGAAAATCCAAGATAAAAAGATAAAGTTCTTAATTTCATTAAAGCCACTACCCTACAATTAAGACTCAGGACATATGAGAACTTGTACTATAACATCATGTAACTCAGTAGTGTCCCAAATTTTCAGATCAAGGAGATTGTGGGACCAAAGAGGAAAGTGATCGATGATGTAGATTGTGCCTAAGGAGAGTCACATGGAGAGAAAACATTCTCTCAGGCTTTCACAGAGAGCACACTGGCCAAGCAATGGCCGTGACTCATCCACGTGGCTGACACTGACAAAGGTTCTACAATCTGAGGTACAGGATCTCAAGATAAATCCTGAGGGGATTTCACTGACTTTATCAGACCCAAAAGTTACAACTCTTGTTGCACAGGTCCTGCTTTACCTTGGTCTTAACCATCCAGCAGAAAAGTATAAAAATGATATATAAGAAGTAAAGCCATGCTGCTTTGGTGAGCTGTAGGGGACTCAGGTCAACAATTTCTGACCTTGCCAGTGAAGGGGAAGACCCAGTACTATTATGGGCTACTGGACTCTTTTAGAATATTTTGCTGAGTTTACACACCTATGATATTCAAATAACGGAACTCAACAAAAAAAGGGATATAGATGAATGTCCATTTAGTCCCTTATATAAAAACTATGCTTTTAGTAAAAACTATCCATTATGTATTCAAAGTGGTTAGGATAGATATATAGTTACATTCTCTTAATGAATAGAGGGATTTGTTCTAATGGTGTTTGCAAATAGGATATCATGTCCGCATCTTGTACAGCAATTAACCACTAGGAAGAAGGTATGAAATGTGTTAATTATTGAAACTGTCCTACCAATTTGGTTTGAAACTGTCTCATTGCTATTTGTTTCTCAATAAAATTATGTAAAAAAAAACTAACCTAGCTATTTCTAAGGTTATCATCATGTTTTCTAAATGAAGAAGTATAATTCCCTTCTGTCGTTTTAATTACTTAGAAGTGGATTATCAGTTGTTAGTAAAATAGATCTAATGATACAATGTGTATTTGATTATTATATATTTTAATCATAGTAATTCAAAGAGAACTAAAACAGAAGCAACCATTTAAATTAAAGATGAAAGATAACATGTGCCAGCTAATATTAATTATATCATACAGAAAGGTGTGTGCTATTAGTCCCTTATATAAAAACTATGCTTTTAGTAAAAGGCAAAGGATTTATATGATCTGAATATGAATGGCAATGGAATACACATCTCTGACAAAAGTAAACAAAAAAAGAGGATATAAATGGAACCTTTTGTAATGGAAAAAACATCTATCTGTATATACGAAATAGTATAAATGTAAGGCTACTTTCTCTTAGTTCAATGGGAAGATTTTGAACTAATAGTGTTTAGACAAGATATCATGTCTGCATCTTGTACTAGGGACAACTATTACAAAGACAACAATATGCAATGTTTTAATTATTGTAATGGTACTACAAGCCTGTTTTGAAACTATCTCATTGTTACTTCTTTCTCAATAAAATTGTTAAAATATAAAAAACTACCTTTTACATACAAGTAAATATATAGACCATAAGGCTATATATATTACATGTCTGAAATCTAGGAAATATCTATTATTTATTTTAAAAAATTGGTAATTTTCCACCAGAGGCATTTGGGCATGCCTTTTGCAATAAAACAGTGTATGTAGTCTTTTAAAGTTTATTTCAATTTTTATAAATAGTAAGTGTAAAGCTAGACCATTGTGCTTGATGGGGCACATGAAAACTGCAAAGAAGTAAATTAGAAGATGTTAATCTGCCCAGCAAAATTGCCACCAACAATTAAGATGCACTTAATGTTAGGACAGATCACTGTTTATGCATCAAAAATACATGCACTATTTTAATATTACAGCAGCATTAATACAATAGACCTAAATTAAATTGAAATTAGACTCCATCAATTAGAAATGTTTCTCTTTTTTTGTTTCTTTCTTTTTTTTTTAGAACCAGGTATTGAACTCAGGCCATTGCACTTGCCAGGGAAGCGCTTATTCCACTGAGCCATCTCCCAGCCCTAGAAATGTTTCTTAACTTGAATGATTTTAACTAGAAATAAGTAAATTTAAACATAACTTTAATCCTTAGCTTTATAAATTTCAAATATTTATGGAAGATATATGGAAACAGCTTCCATAAGTATAGTACATGTATCACATATATTATTTATAATGTACATTAAAATTGAAAATGTTTCCAATAATCTTAACAAAAATAATAACATAATTAGGAGAAAATATAATTTTTCCCAACAAATGAATGCAAATTAACTAAAAATTTCAGTCTTTGAGGTTATACAGGCTGACAATTGATAAAGTATGTGGCTACTGTCAAATTTCTTAATGATTCTATCCCTCACTTTCATATTATGTTAATTGCAACTTTCATGGAAGATTTTACAAAGATTCCATTTGATAACATGAGAAAATCACTAGATCTAAATTCTATTGTGAAATAAAGCATTCAGTGTTCTTTCCCATTATATTTGTTATGTAGATATTCATGTTCAGTGAAGTTGTATTTTATTGAAAATTAAAAGAATATTTGCTTTTAAATCCTTTGGAAAGTATATAATTATTTATTAACAGATGTTATGCATAAATGTATGAATAATTCAAATATTGAGGTACATCATATAAATTAGTATTCACAGGAGAATTTGGTGGTTAGCAGAAGCTTACATTTATCTGGGGTCTTTACAGTTATTCTGAAAATCCTTGGAAATAATTTTCAAAGCAAAATTCTCAATGGAAGTGTTAAAAAGCTAAGAAAAACTATTCAAGGCCATTGTAACAAAAAGAGAAAAGAGTCCAGTCTGAACTCAACATCACTGAAACAACAGGAAGGAAAGTATGTAAAAGCTAATGTGAAGAGCACTGTAGGTTTCCTGCTGGCTACATTCCCACTGAAAGAGTAAATTCTTAGATCTCACAAGAAGTATCACTATTCAGGTGCACTCACCAAGTTTGACTTTTACTACCCCATAGCAGCTGAGTCATAGTTCCAAATGGCTTGATGACATTTCAAAGGGGTGGCTTCCAGATCTACGAGGACAACATCCCTGGGCAATAACACTGGAAGAGGTGCTTACAGAGGATATATATCAGGGGGATAGAAATGGGATTTACAATGATAAATTTTCCAAAATGATGCTCTATGGAAAGAGAGTATAATGACTATGTTGGGTAGACATTCTGCTTGTTCAGTGGAGGAGGAGGTTGGGGGTCCAGAGCCAGCAAGAAAGCCATCTGACCTTCAGGCACCTGAGCAAATTGTGCAGGCTGTTACGAGCATTACTACTTGGACTCAATTTAAAATGAATAGATTTGTTTATTTTAGTATTCTGTTATCTTTGATTTCTTGATAATTAAAAAAGAAACTCAATTTTGTAATAAATACAATTTCAAAATTGTATGAATTATTTCCAAGATTGTTGAATTGTAGATACAAAATAAATGCCGCTATTATTATACGCAAAATTTGTTTATATTCATTGCTGGGCACTAATGGTCTTATGATCTGCATTAAAACCTGGAGAACTTTTAATTTGCTTTGTCATTACCAATTTGCCTAGCAATAAGAAACTTTCTATTGCAATTGCATGATAAGGTATTTAATGCAGAACATAAATGGGTGAGTAGTTCAATTACTGAAAAACAGTGCTGAAGAGATCAGTGCTATACAGTCCACCATACTTCTTTAGAACTATGGCCTCTCATTAAAGTTCTATCACAAATATCAGCTCTTCAGACACTGCAATGAAGTAACTGAGCAAGGTCATGGTCAGGATGGAAGTAATTTCATAAATTCATACTAAACAATTGAAAATATTTGACATTTTATTTCTGTGCTTCTTTTTCTCTGTGTCTCATTTGTTCTTCTCATCATTGTCATTCCCCCCACCCCAAAAAGGTGTACCCAGGTATATCCATTTGTGCGTTAGAGTAAATTTTAATTTTGCAATGCACCTCCAAGCTCTTCATAGCAATTTTTATTTTTAGAACTCTGCAGAAAATGTGTAAAATGCACTTTTAAAAGCTGTGTTTTTTCCAAAGTTGGTTCTCTGCTAGTTCTCTCTTGGAAGTTCTCCCTTTCAAGTTCTAAATTCATTTAAGTCTCTTGTTTGAATATCATTTCCATAATGGTCATAGCAAGTTTCTCAAGTTTTTCAAGGTGGGGAAAAATATCTGATGGCATTATACTCATTTATTAATTGATAATGACAATGCTATTTAAACAACTCTGTTTTTGTGTCTCAGCATAATTACATAATTGTTTCAAGAGTGGAGGGAGAATAATTCTATTGCTCTGACATTTTCTTTTTTAGTAGAAAGAGATTTCCACTTATAATATAGAATAAAAATTATAAAAATATTGGAGCCAGGTGTAAAAGTGGAGATGAAGCTGTAACTTCAGGATATAAAGCTAATTAGAATAAGCAAAATCTGTCTGAAAGTCACTGAAGTCACTCATAAAGAACTCTATTAATTAGGTTTAACAGTCAGTTTCTCTTCTGGCATTGAAGCAGATTGAACTTTCTTAAATGATTAAAGAGAAAATTAGCAGCTGAATGCTATGAAAAATTTTTAACTCTACATTTTTAACATGAATTGCAGACTACATTGTGAGGTACTCAAATTACTACAGAGTTTTCTGTACAGCACTTGACTTCTACCAATAAAAAAATTTTAGCTTTGTCTTCTGCCCATATCTACTTGAGCTATGATAAGACAAATAAATATAGGTAGAGAGGAGATAAGGGCAATTCTAGGTTTTGGAGAAAAAAACACAGGTTTAGCGCACAAAAATATCCCAGGTTACAATACTTTCTTTCTAGGAAACTCACTCTAACATGATCTTTAGCCATCTGAAAGATGCAATATACCTGCATGGGCCTGAGGCTTTCATCTGAGATCTGAGTGTTCAGTTTTTTTAAGAGATCTCCATTCTCAAGGAAATGACAGTGCTAACAATAAATTCAAACCCGTGCAAGTTGTGCGCATTTGAATCTAGCCCAATACATGGATCACCTGACAGACAGTAAGAATGCATATGTTGAATCATCCATCTTGAAAACACTCCACCTCCCAGTAAATACAAGGAAACGCTAACCCTAGACAATAATGTGTCTCTTTGTAAAGCTTGTACACCTTTCTGAGAGTATTTGTCTCAGAGTATGTGTCTTTAGTTCTATTCAAAAATCCTTCCTAATGACTTTCACTATTAAGTCTTGTAGTATTTTTGTAATGTCAGTGAACCTACAACATATCAGTAGGATGAATAGAGGTTCCCATCTATTCTTTGAGTAGTCCTCTCTCCAGTTCCATTCAGTGCCATTTTTATATTTCGTTTAAGCTTTATTTGTCCACCTATCACATATTTATATATCTGTGGCATTACTGCTTTCCCTGTAACAGTAATCATACTGCCAATACACAGTCAAAGCATTCATAAGGATATTTACTTCAATTGTTGACTGCGCCATGGAATGTAGCCACATATGATTAACTTACCTTTTAATGTAGCAGTCATAGCTAGTACAGGAACATCATAAGACGTTTACAGGAAAAGATCACTCACTAACCCCTTTCTTAGAATGTAATCTGTTGCTAACTAATGCATGACTGCTAATCTAAATCTGTACATATTGATTGCATTATATAATTGCTTATATATAATCAGCATGAAACAATTTATTAAAGTAAAAAACGTGATAGATGTACAATTAAAAATTTTATATGTAGCTTTTGATAAGTTTAATAATACAATAAATATTATACAATATATGTTTATAAAGAGTAGTGTGATGATACTTTTTAAAATATCAGGTGATTTATTTATGGATAAATTATTTATATTGATGAAAAACAAGAAAATGAAAATAAAAATTTGTTTGATACCAATTTTTCTTATACTTGACAAAAAAACCCAAAAACTCTCCCATATTAATGATACTTAATGCCTTCTATTTGAAAATGGGATTGATATAAATAATAATCAGAATCAGATGATAGGATACATGCTCCTAAAATTAAATTTTCATAAAAAAATTACACAATTTCGTGCAATCAGCTATGAAATAAATATATATTTATATGCCACCTTGTATCAAACAATAAGATAACTGTCAATGTAGAATGTTATACATATATATAATAGCATTAAGTGCATTTATTTATTTATTTATTTATGTGTGTGTGTGTGTGTGTGTGTGTGTGTGAGTGTGTCCAGCTCAGCCCACCAGGGGGTGGACTGGCTGGCATGTGGTGCTGGGGGATTGAACCGCAGTCCCTGTGCTTTGCTAAGCTTGTTCTAAGTAGGTGCTTTAGACCACTGAGCCATCTCACCAGCCCCAGTACATTTGTATTTCATAAAATTAAGTAGCTTAAATATAGCTAAGTTAGGGGCTGGGGAGATGCCTCAGTGGAATAAATGCTTCCCTGGCAAGCACAAGGGACTGAGTTCAATCCCCGGTTCTGCCAAAAACAAATATCTAAGTTGATTAAGTCTAAAAAGATTTAAGAAAAATATTAAAAATAGTGGAACTATTTTTTAAATTTTAAGAAGAAATTATAAATCATTGAAAACTAAACATTAAATTAATAGTGTACATAGATAGCTTCTTCTGGAAACAAATACCTAAAATATTTATAGAAATGTAAGTGAAATCTTAAAGATAGAATATGCAATCTCTTTTTAGTATATCTAATGTTATTTATTTTAAAAACTGGATGAGAAATATTCCTTTCAAATTCTCTCTGCTTACGTCTCATATCTTTCACATTTCAGTATTTCTTTACAATTTTTAATATGCTACATTATTATTTTTCAATAAAGTTAATGAGAAAAAATTGGGATCCATTGAATTAAATATTTAGTTAAAATTTCTCTTCTATATGCTGTTTCTTTTTATCTATATACAAAATAAGAATGACATATAAATGTTGATAGCTACATGAAATCTCCGTTAGGCCTGAATGGCTTCATTTTATAATAAATACTGTCATTTCAGTATACACCATAAAATCTTTCCATGGTAGCTATTTTCAGTAGCAATATTTTTGTTACTGAATAACAAAATAGATAATGTGGTTTTCCTGAAGAAAAATGTAAAAACAAAAGTTGATATGAATAAATGCTTGTCTGGCAAGCTCAAGGCCTTGAGTTCAATCCCCAGTACCACACCAAAAAAAAAAAAAAAAAAAGCTATGATGTAAGCTTTATAGTGTATTTTACTTTTCTTTGCTTGGAGGATGAGCGTAGGTATCACAAAACAATACCTATCTTCAGAATAAATAAAGTTTACATGTCCCCTACTACCTCCGTCTTCTCCAGCAATATCTTGCCACAATAGATGAAGCATGTTTAGACAGTCTTTAGTGCCATCTGGTCATGCTAAACACAGTCATCCACAGGAATTGCTACTGCACTGTGACTCAGGTATGCTGTGTCCTCCACACTTCCACAATTTTATTACTGGTAACAAAGGATTAAGAAAATCTAGTGGATTTTTTTTTATTTTAAAGAGGAGAAAAACAACAACAACAACAGGAACAAAGACAAAAACAAAGGAACATATAATAATAAAAATGGCACAGAATTTCAAAATAAGATTAACAAACATTGTAACATAACAATGGTTGTCATATTTCATATTACATATTATCATGAAATTTGTTGCACACCATTAAGGAAATCAGTGTGGAGACTCCTAAAGAAACTAGGACTGTAAATCCCATTTAAGCCAGCTATCCCTCTACTGGGAATTTTCCCGGAGGAAATGAAAACATCATATCGTAGTGATATATGTGTGCCTGTGTTTATAACAGCACAATTTGTGATAGCCAGATCTTGGAAACAACCAAGATGCCCATCTTATGAGGAATGGGTGAAAAATTTGTGGTAATTTTATACAATGGAATATAGCGCACCTATAAAGAATGATAAAATTGGATGCCACTTGAAGATATATTCATAAGTGAAATAAGCCAGATCCACATGTATAAATATCATATAGACTCCCTCGTATAAGTACTCAAAAGAAGTAGTACAAATAGAAAGATATAACTCAATTAAAAGGAAAGCAAGAATTTGAAGACTGGACAATGAGGAGAGGGCAAAGAGAAAATCCGGGAAACAGGATAGGGGCAAAGCCATACATTTATATGCACAAGATGGGCAAGGCAATGATCTTGAGAAACATCAGCAGGTTTTTGAAACTAGCAGTTAATTGGTAGGATTCTCATCCTGACTAACTATGCATGCTGATACCTGTGAACCAAGCAACTGCACTGAAGATAGAAATGTGCAATAGAAGGGTCACGCTTGGCATGCCTGTCATTCTGGTCTTCTAAATATGTACTTCTTGTCATGACATAATTATCATACTGTCTCTCAAGTATGATAGAAGAAAGAAGAAAAAATTGTCACAGTACTACCCAGCTACATTACTATATATGGTTAAATTTCTGAATTTCTGTGTAAAAATATGTAATTGTTTATTCATATTCTTTAAATATTTTTCATTTAATAAATTTTTATCTCCATATTCTGTAGGGACTTAAAGTTTAACATATCAATACTTGATGGAAAATACCTGTTCCATGTTATGCCTAAGATGTTTGATAGTCAGACAGATAGGTTAAACCCAACTGCATATGTTGTAGGGTAATAATAGGCTTCTTTTCTGGAGGGTTAACAACCTAAGTTTGTAGACCAAAAATTACAGAACTAAAAGGGCTGCAAGGACAGCCAACATTTTGACCCTAGCCTTTCAAGGTCAGTGAAGACTCAGGACATATGAGAACCTATACTGTAATATCATATAACTCAGTTGTGTCCCAAATTTTCTGATCAAGGAGATTATGGGGCCACAGAGCAATGTGATCAATGACGTAGAATGTGCCTAAGGAGAACCACATGAGGAGAAAACATTCTCTTAGGCTTTCACAGAGAACCAATTGGTCAAGCAATGGCCATGACTCATCCACATGGCTGACACTGACAAAGGATCTGCAAATTGCAGATAAATCCTGAGGGTACTTGACTGACCTTATCAGATACACATGTTACATTTCTTGTTATATAGGTTTTGCTTTATCTTGTTAATCATCCAGCAGAAAAGTATAAAAATGAGGTATATAAAGTAAAGCCATATTAATATGCTGAGCTGTGAAAGGCTCAAGTCAACAACTTCTGTGGATAACCCATACTATAATGGACTGCTGGACTGTGTTGGATTGTTTTGCTGAATTCACACACCTATAGTATTTAGATGCCAATGGAATACCCATCTCTGACAAGATAAAACAAAAAAAAGGGGAATACAAAGGAAGGACCATTTTCTATCTGTATATACAGACTATTTAGGATAGATACACAGATACTTTCACTTAATTCAATGAGAATAAATATTTGTACTAATAGTGTTTGGACAGGATATTCTGTCTGCATCTTGTACTATGGATAACCATTAAGAAGATAATGAAGTACAATGTATTAATTTTTGAAACTGTCCTTTTAATCAGTTTGAAACTTTCTCATTGCTATTTGTCTCACAGTAAAAAAATATGGAATATAAAAAAATAAATTTGTTGCTCAGATTACCAGATATATGCATGCAATATTGATCTAGGAATAAACATTAACTCTTCCTTTTAATAATCTTAATATTTTTCCTTGTGCAAGTTACTTTGTATTTTTTAAATTTATTTTAAAGGGAATATAGAAATAATACAAAAGATATCAGAGACAGTACACATTTAAAAACATGATGAAAGGTATTCAACCATGGTTGTTATATTGCACATTAATACATTAAATGGAACAAAGATCTAAACATTAAAACAGAAACCCTAAATTTATTGGAAGAGAAAGTAGGTAGAAATCTTCAACATATAGGGGTAAGCAGAGAGGTAATGAACAACAAACAAAATGAAAGGGAAATACTTCAAAGAACCAGCAACTGGAATCTTATCTTTTTGAGAAGATTTTGTGCATCAAAAAAAACAGCCAACAGAGTAATGAGACCACACAAAAATTGGAAAAAAAATCTTAACCAACAGTCACTCAGACAAAAGACTTCTATTTGGTATATGTAAAGACTAAATATATCAGACTTCCAAAATTCAAAGACGCAATCCAAAGGCAGGCATCTGAGATGAATACATACTTCTGAGAGGAAGAAATACAAAAGACCAACAAATACTTGAAAAAGAGGATCACAGCATTGGTCACTTGGGAATGCAAGCTAAAACAACACTGAGATTCCATCTCACCTCAGAAAAAATGACTGTCATAGAGAAATCAACTACTAACAAATGCTTGAGGGGTTGTGTGGGAAAATGGAACCCTTCTTCACTGTTGGTGGGAATGTAAACTGGTACCAATTCTATGAAAATCAGTGCAGAGAGTCCTCAAAAATCTAGGATTAGAAGTCCCATTCACTCAGCAATTCCCCTTCTGAATATTTTTCCAAAAGAATTTTTTATATTACACCTGTATGAATTGAACTTTTTAAATAAATCTACCCTTAATATTGAGAAATGACATGTTACCTGAATTGACTTTATATCAATTTTATATTGAGTTAATATTGACGGTCAATAATGGCACTTATGTGAAATGTATACCTTTTCAATTCCATGATTTTTAATTCATTTAACATCACTGGGGAAAAAATAAATAAGACTTATGAAAATATTAAAATTCAGAATAAAGCCATAAATTACCTAAACTATTATTTTTTATTTTTAAAATAATTGTCCTTAATTGAACAGTAAAAACAAGAGCAAGAAAAACAAAAGCAAAGACAGAAACAGGGTAACATATTTATGTATTTACACATATTCTCCATCTTTAATGTTGCAAGGAATAAATTCATTTTTTTACGTAAATGAAAGCATACTATGATTGGGTACAGTTAAAATATGAGATTCAGTAACCTTAAATTTCAAATTATGTTTAAACCATTTACCACATCCAATAACATATATTTTAATGTTAAAATGTGAGTATTTCTCCTTAGGATTTCCTTGTGCATGTCGAGGCATCACTAACAGATGACTACTAACCACTAATTTCTAGTTAGATTCTGAGATCATTTCCAGAGATGATAATTGACATCTTTTGTTCTATAAAAAGAAGTACATGTTATAGCTCCCCGTTTGTTTTAATTTAACAGAATAGTTTATATGCTGACTATAAGTTGATGAATCTTATAGTCAGGATACAAAGTTGATAAATCTTATAGTCAGGTGTTTCAGGAATCACCGTGATTCCTCAGTAGTTGTCACATTAGTAACATGACTGCCGTATAAAAAGAATTTAACAAAAGAATTGTTAAATTGAGCCAAATGCATTGATTTTGGAATGGAAAAGTAACCTTCAAGATGTGAACCTCAATGAGAAATCTTTGCTTCCAATATGCTAATTATTCTTATTACATTGATATTGTTGATACAATTAATTTTACATTAATCTTGTATATTATATTTGCATAACAATTTAGTTTCACGAATGCATCTGACTATTCTGCTTGGTTGGTTTGGGGAAAAAGTAAATCTTAATTTGGATAAGGAAGGCTGAGATTCCTGAAAGCAAAACAGCAGGTAGAACAGCTGGGTGTCAAGGTGCACATCTATAATCCCAGCACTCAGCACTCAGGAGGCTGAGACAGTATGATTGCTATGATTTCCAAGTCAGCCTGAACTATATGGTGAGTTTGAGACCTGCCTCAACTACACATCAAGATCTTGTCTCCAGACAGTTTCCTCGGCAACCCACTTGTGTCTCCATTCCCTCTCTCAGAAAGAAGTTCTCTTTCCCCCAGTACATATACTCTGTTCTTAATTGTTTTGAAAGTTAAACAAAGAAGGAAGGAATGAAGCAAGGAAAGAAGGAAGAAAGGAAGGAAAGAAGGAAGAAAGGAAGGAAGAAAAAAAAGAGAAAAATTAAAAAAAAAGCAGTTATTTCTCAGTTTATGGAGTGTTCAATCCATAATTAGCTGACTCCCAGATACCAGGTCACACCGCAGAGGAGCAATAGTTCATGGTGGTGGAAGACAGCAAGAGAAACAGTGGAGCACCAAGCCTCCCTCTGTCCCTCTATTGTATCCAGTCTACCAGGGTTAGGCTGGTGCTAATCCAATCAATGAATGAGGTCAGCGATCACCCGTCCTTACTCCCAGCACCCTTAATCCTAGCACTGCTGCAGTCCTACATTTTTTAGCTCCATCACTCATTGAGTGCAGTAGCTTTCTGAACAGTCTCGTTGTCTCTGTGCTTTTGGTATCACTCACATTCAGTCTGACCTTAGCCCTGCCTGCAAAATGCATTTTTCTAAAAATGGCTACTTGTTTATGTCATAGTTCTATTTAAATTTCTCTCTTATGATTCACCCTTCTATTTAGAGCTAATGTAGAAGCCTGAATATAGTACAAAATACCTTCAGTATTCCAGCTTTTCTCACTCAGGTTTGTATTTACTGTCTTCAGTTTCTTAAATAAAAAATCTATGAAATATATTCTATGACCTTACACATCTGCATATAAAAATATTCCCTCCTCTCAAGCCGGCACCCTTAAGAGTGCCTCTGAATTAACATCTGAGTGAAAAACAGTTATTACCCCATGAGCACAGGTCCCGCAGATTTAGTCTGCCAGGCATGTGTTTACACAAATCTTTTGAGTCCTCAGTCATGGAGCTTTTCATTTTGAGATAAACAACAACAATAGGATGAAATGTCAGTGTCTCCGGGTAAACGCTGCAGAGTGGTGGACAAGAGGAGGCTCCAGTTATTCCCTGAAATGTGGAAAGTCGTTTCTGCCTTCTACCACAAGCACTGCAAATTGATCTGTATATTAATTGATTCAGTTGAACTTAAGCTACATAGATATTTAAATTTAATTTAGGTGTATTTCAAGGCATCAAAAACTAAATACTGAACGCAGCCCATGAGTATTATATTTACCTAGATTCTCATACATTTTGCTTTGTAAGAATATTGTGTTTGCTCTAATAAACATGCATCGCATGCTGATTTTCTCTTCTCTTGTCAGTTTCCTTGCATTTCTTCCCCCTCTTTCTATTTCTGTTTCCTCTTCTAATCGAAAGCACTAATTTAGATTCATTTCTTTGCTTTCATCTCTTCACTCTCTTTTTGATGTCAACTCCCAGAAACCCAAATGACACCTATGCACACGACATACAAAACTGAATTTTAAGTCATATATTTCTCTGGAATTCTAAGCCCCAGGTGATATAATTTAATATTGGACAGCTAATTAAAATACAAACTGTTGTCCTTTATATTTAACACAGTCTTGAGTAATAAGCCATAGGCAGTTTTGTAATTCACCTTGACTCTCATACCCAGTGGGACTCTGATTTGAGCACATTCATGTATCCTTTCTAAGCCTTGAATTCTTCTCAGTAACTAGATATAACATGCTTATTACTTTGTTGTTAAAGATTTAATAAGGCAAAGTTCATCAATAATTTATGTTATAGCTAGTCCAAGAATAGGTCTTAATAAGTAAGAGGTGACATTGTTGAAGTTGGCTGAACTGCTAACTTTTATTAGCAGTGATATTGCTTTTCTTTGTCACTGAACAGTGAAGCTTTTCATGGGCACCTTTCTCTTGTTCCATAATTCCCATCACTTGACAAATTGTATCAGTTCTTTACCAGTAGTCATTGCTGTATGCTCTTGTTAGTTTTTTAGATTATCAATCTATTTCTATCATTTTTTTTTCTTTCACTATCCATAGACAGCACTACCTGCCCCATTAGCCCTTTTCTACCTTGCATGCTTCCACTGGATGGAAATTCCATACTACAACCGTTTCTCTTCTAATTTCCTGTTCTGGTCTGATGGCTCCATATCACCTACTAAATAATTTCGTTGACAACTAGCATTTTCGGTTGTCATTCCACCAAACACATTCACAAACATTTATATTCTAGCCAAACTGAGCATCCAACTTGCTTCTAAATACCACCTTTCTCTAATCGATCTGTACAATTCTTCATGCTACTTCCTCTGCTTGAAGTGTTTTTAGTCTCCTTCCACAGATCTCTGTTTGGCTCAGTTCTCTTTAGTTCATCTGTGAAATAAGAGTTGAATAGGGGATATCACAGAACATTGTTATTTTGTGAAAACACGTAGGTTAGTTGAAAAAGTCTGTACATTTTTATAACTCATTTTAAGTATGACCAATGTCATCAAGGCCTAATGACCTGCCTACTTATACGTGAAGCTAATTTTGTAGTTTCTTAGGAACTAAGTTTTTTGGAGCAGATGGGCTAAAAGTAGAGAGGGTTGAGCCTCATACTTGTTTTATGATTTTGAACAATTTTCTACAGTTCTCTCGTCCAGTTATCTTTTCCAAAACAAGGACAAGTAAGTTTTCCACCTCAGAGTATATGTAATATGTTTACACAATTGTGCAATTTAAGCCAAGTAATTTACTATAAAAATCTTAGCCATTTTGTATTCATAGCAATTTTATATTGTTATATCTTACATTGAATTGTAAAATGTATATAGTTTGATACATTACATGATAAATAACTTTAAAATATGATCTTGCAGGGGCCTGCCCTTAGCTCAGTTGTTTAAGCGCCTGCTCACGCAAAGGCAGTCAGGAGCAGTATACCACTGTTCAATCCCCAGCTCCATCTGCCTTACCAGACCTGCCCATCAGGCAGCCTGAGCAACCAAAAAAAAAATAATAATAAAATCCTTTAGGGCCCAGGGAGATGGCTCAGTAGAATAAGTGCTTGCCTGGCAAGTGCAGGGGCCTGACTTCAACCAGCGGTTCCCCCCCAAAAAAAAAAGAAAAAAAAAGATCCTGTATATGTAATATGAAAGAACATACAAATAATACATATTTAATATGTGTTTAATGGAGCAGTCAGTATACATTGGAGAAATATTACTGGTTGGATGAAATATAGTGCTGACCAGTAGAGCACAGACTTGGAATTAAATTTCAGTTCAGGGTCTTGATTTAAATTTCAGTTCAGGGACAGCCAAATAGCTCAGTGGATTAAAGCACCTGTTTAGGCAGATACAGCAGCTGGGGTTGGATCCCCGCCATGCCCTGTGTCCCCACCCCCAGGGCATATTGAGAGGGCAATTGAGACTTTGCATGGTGGCACGACTGTGATCCCTGCTCTTGGAAGGCTGAACAGAGGCGGATCACTGAGTCCAATCTACATAGTGAGACCCTGTAGACCATGTAGACCCTGCACTAAAATACAAAATAAAATAAAATAAAATAAAATAAAAAAATTTCAGTTTAACTACCTACCAGTTACTTCATACTTTTGAAACTGTGCAATAGATTTCTTATTTGAATTTAATTTTAATATCTTCCTTTTACATTCTATAGTAGTACCCAGTATTTAATAAGAAAATAAACAGAATTTAATCTTGTGTTTTATGTATATATAATCTATATAAACTGTACTTATGCTATTATATTTATTTTAAAGAGAATAGAAAAATAATAGGTATGATATTAAAAATGATACAGAATTTAAAAATAAGATAATAGGAATTCAGTAGTGGTTATTGAATTTCACATTGATGTCTTCAGTGTAGTTTTTCAGATTGCAGATATAAACATATGAAATTAGTCAAAGTAAAAATTTTAAGCATTAAATGTTACCTTCAAAAAAACTGATAGAAATTGGAAGTATAATCATATTAATATCCTGTGTAAATACATAATTGGTTATTTCTGGTTTTTTACCTATCCTTTCTCCTTTCCCTCATCCCAATTACTTATTCCTCATGTTCATATTCTTTCCCTTTTATTTTGTCTATTATTCCTTTCAGATTGTATTTACTCTTTCAAGTTACTACTCAGGGGAAACAATGCGATGTTTACACATACGGGACTGAATTATTTCACTTATGAGTATAGCCTCTAGTTGCATCCATTTTCCAAGGAAAGTCTCAAGTTTATCTTTCCTTAAAGCCGAGTAATATCCCATTGTGTAAAAATATCACATCTCCTTTATCCATTCCTCAGTTTCTGGGCATTGTGCTGCTATAAACATGGGTGCATACATACTTCTGTGATACGGTGTTTTCAGTTCTTACAGAAAAGGGAAAGGAAATAGCTGGATTGAATGGTACTTCCAATCCTAGTTTTTTGAAGAGTCTCCACCCTGACTTCCATAGAGGTTCTACCAGTCTGTACTCCCACAGCTTCTCTAGCATTTGTTATTGGTTGTTATAGTCAGTCTCTCCAGGATGATTATTGTTTTAATTTTAATTTCTTGAATTACCAGTGCTATTGAACATTTTTTGTCTATTTATTTGTCAGTTGTATTTCTTCCTATGAGAAGTGTCTATTCATATCAAATGCCCGTTTGTGGATTGGGTCTTTGAATTTTGGAGACCTGATTTTTTTCTTAGTTCTTTATATATTCTAGATAGAAGTCCTTTGTCTGAGAGACTGTTGGTTAAGTCTTTTTTCCCCCAGTTTGTGGGTTGTCTTTTTACTCTGTTGGTGATTTATTTTGATGTGCAGAACTGTTTCAATAAGATGAGATCCCAGTTGCTGATTCTTTGAAGTATTTCCCATGTAGTTATTATTGCTACAAAAAAGTAATATAAAGTTAACAAATTTGTCTACACCTTTTATGGCTTACTTTTCACTATTATTATCAATCCGTGTGGCAAACTTCATACACAGTGGCTTTGCACAACTTTAGACTTCACGGTGTCGCTTTCTCTTAGCTTGCCCCACCTCAGATGCAAAGCATTAGTTCTAGTTGACTGCATACTTTGTGACCACACACTACCTCTCGGTCCTCCATGCCTCTGAAATCATTTGTCAAAATTTTGGACTTACATAATCTCCACTATTGAGAACTTACTTCATAGGTGCTATATATTATAACAGAGCCTAAATTATCTCTTGATTTTTATAACATCACCTTGAGATAAACTTTTCCTTTATTATTATCCAAAAATTAGTGATTAAAATTAAATTAAATTTAATTTAATTAAGATTTAAGTATAAGAAATATTTCAGTTTAAAAAAATCAAAAAAGAGAAGCTGACTGCTTGCTCACCAACATGGAGATCAGTCTGCAGCTGGGCCGCCTAGAGGAGAGTCCGTGCATACACCCGAAGATTCCGCTTGTAACCACCATCCTGCCAGGAGTGGAGGAACTTAGCATTACCTAAAGAAAGCAAACCAGCTACCTGTCTGTGAAGAGGAGGAAAAGAACCCAGTCAGAGAGCAGGATATATGTGCTGGGAATTTAGTTTTGATTTGTTAGATTCCACTATTCACAACAAGCACTCCAATACGTAAGAAAACAAGAATCCTAATATATAAAAAGAAAGTTAATTTACTAAATAATAACTTTATAAATAAACAGAAACTGAGATTTTATTGCTAACAAGTAAAATATTTATGAAATAGTAAACAGCAATAACCCTCATAAAGTTGAAATACCAGCCACGTCTTTTTAAAATAAGAGCTGTATTGCCATGTTGCTTGGAAAAAAAAAATATTATTAGGCAGAACTCCTTCAGCTAAGAGATGGAGCCACAATCCAGAAAGATAAGGGCAGCACTGAGATAAATAGGGCCTGCCTCATCTGATTGCAGAGTTTGACCCTTTCTCCTTAGGACGGAAACACTGTCATTCTGAATTCAAGATCTCATTCCTGTAAACATTTTTAATTTTATGAAATGACTTAATAGTTAATACTAGAACAGTTTCTCAAAGGAGACATGAGAGTTTAAGGGTGTAATCCTGCGAGATCAAAGATCAGACTGCTTCATGCTGTCAGATAAAACAAAACAAAACCTGTGCTGAGCAGGATATTCGGCTCCGAAGTTGTTTTCTCAACATCATACCCACTGGGTTACAAATTTGATTTCAAAATGAAGCAGAGACTAGTAAGTAGCTGGTGAAATCAGACTGTAAGAGAAAAATAATAGGTATTTCTCTTTTAAATTAGTAAATTTCTTTTTTGTTGTTGTTTTACATATTTCTCTTACTTACTGCAGGACCAAAGCTGACCTAGACTCTTGGATTTCTCTTAAAAAAAAAATTCCTAAACATGAAACATTTGAATCTTTCCTTTAGTAGTTGGAAAAATATTTCTATTTCTAGGTTATCCTCTCAGAACTCAGATAACTTCGAATTTTTACTGCAATTAAATGAAGTAAATCCTGGTAATTATTTTAATAAAATGAAATGAGATTAATATCTCAACAATTGTATAAAATGCTCCTTTCCAAGTAAATTGCATATATTAAATTTTAGATAAATCTTCAGAATTCCCAAAGGTATTGTTTCATCATATCACTATTGTTTTCCATTTTACATATGAAGAGAAAAAGAAAACCACCTTATCTTGGATGTCTGACCACATTATGCACAGTTGAAGTTGCAAGGCTGTCCACATTTACATTGCTGGGAAGGATGATCAAAGACCTTCGACCTTTGTTACTGTAGGAGAAAGCTATAGATAGCATCAAGGGTCGTCAGATCCAAGGTTAACGTCTGGGAAGAAAGGCTTACCTCTTCCATTTCTCACCAAACTGTTGCATAGCTGTGTTGTTAAGGAAAGCGTAGCATAGAAAAGTATTCTAGTTTGTTTCTCTCTTGCTCATCTGATAGCCTGGGAGTGTTGTTGCTAAGAGAATTTTGTTAGTGTGCTGACATATGCTATCCATTTGACTTTTCTTGTCCATAGCCATTCTTCAACTCTGGCCTGGTATCACTCCATTTGAACTGCAAGAAGGGATGGAGCAATTGCTGCCAGCATCAGGAGTCAGTGCTGCTCAAGGAAGCTGCTTGTTCAGTCGGCTGGAGAGCAAGCCTTAGTCCAGCACTCACCTAGCCGCCTTCCTTCTGAGAATCTTAGGTCCCCACAGAATGCAGGGCTCAAGCAGCTCTTTGGTGAAATTATGACCCCAAAAAGATCTATACTTTTTTAAGTAGTTCAGTGTGAATGACAGCCAAAGTGTTCAAAACTTGGCTTTAGAAATGAATATTTTGAAACAAACCTTTCTAAAATAAGAAGCACATGCAGTAAAGCAAGCCTAGAGAACCCAGAAACTTATTTTATAGGTGTAAGCATTTTGTGCTTTTATATGCCCTTAGCTATGGAATTCATGAGTTCATTACTAGGGATAGAAAAAAAGAGCCTGTGGGCCTTGTATCCTGTTTGTCAGGAAGTTTTCTAACATTAAAGCTCTGCCATGCAGAAAAATGGGGGATTTACTATTCTGTTTGATTCTTCATGTGTGCCTTTTTTTGCTGTGCTCTCACTTCAAGTTTTTGCTTAGAAAGACTCTCTAAGAATCATGGTAAGTCTCTTCTGTCAGCTCAATAAATGGCTCCATTGCTTTCCTACCTGATAGGTTTTCCTCATTTCAAATTAGTGATGAAGTGGTCTTTATACTCATAATCCCTCCAGACCCTTTGTTCTGATCTCTCCATTAGGAACCATCTATTAACTCCCTGTCCTCTTCAGTTCCTAGAGTGTTTCTAATTTTCTAAGTCCTTAATCCTCTACTGGAGAAATATTTCTACTTTGAAAAAACTTCAAATTATCTCATTCATATTGAGTCCTTACCTAAAGGAGTTAAAGTAGATTTACACAAACATTGAACCTAGTACGTAGGGAACTTCTCTCAAAATCCTACCCTGTGACGTTGTAGGCATTAGAGCTTTTGATTGTGCCTTCCCCTCTTTCCTGGAGGGTGGGGGTTGAATGACTTGAAAGAGGGTTGCATGACTTGAACATTTGAAAATGTTCAAATTCATTGAACATTTTGCTGTCATCACTGATTTGGGGACAGTATTGCTACAATGGTTTCTGGCACAAGCAGAATAAGATTCTAGAGAAAATTTAGCAGATACAAAAATAAGCTTTTTATATTAATAAAAAGGAAACCACAAAAAGCATTATCTATGAAAAGAGATGATGGGGAAAAGCCTATCTATTCATATCATCCAATTTTGTTTTCTCTGTTGTTTCCCAAAGATCCCATAAACAAAATGCCATAAATCTTTATTTAAAATCATTTGAATCTCTGCTAAATTCCAGTTACTAGAAATTGGCTGCTATAACCAATGTTAGGCGATTATAAGTGTGATAGTTAATTGTGAGGTCAATTTGAATGAGAAACACTTAGAGTTAGTTCAACACCCTTCTGGGTTTCTCCAGAGTGCCTCACTAAACAGGGAAGACTCACGGGGATGCGGCTGGCATCAACCAACATACTTGCAGCCTGGAAGAAATAAAAATAGAAAGGAGAAGGAGTCTCTCCATTTGCTTCTTCGGAGGAGCTCCAGTCTTTGCCATCAATCAGCTTTGGACATCAATCCAGGTTTCTAGCTCTGGCTCTCCAGCTTTCCAAAGTAAACCTTTGGACTTGTGGATGTGGACTCCCTTGGGCTCCACTCTTCAGAGCAGACTGGTCTCTTCAGCTCTCTAGGACACATGTGGCCCTTAGAATATCTCCACCCCTGACTCTTCAGGGGGTCACTGCAAAGCCTACTAAGTCAATCCTTTATATAATATATATTTTATATTAATTCTTACCTCTAGTGGACTTGAACTGATATAGTAAGAAGCATAGATTCTGCTATGGAGGAACTTAATGTTTCACAGAAAGCAATGATCTATTTCTAGTTACCAATATTCTATTAGATTATGCCATTCAGAGTGGGGCTTTTATATCTTATGTTATAAACATATTTTTCTTACTTTTTAAAGTTTGTATCATCAATGTTATACTTTTTCTGTAATTTTTCTTTCAGGAATCATAAAGTAAGTTGACCCAAGGTGTTAATAAATGATATCATTGATGTTTGCCTTAATTTCTTTAACCAATATAATCTAAGAAACTGAATAATTTTATAAAATTACAAAATGAACAGAGAAAGCATTTTTAAAGCATTTTTTATCTTTGTCATAAAACAGTACTTTTAAGACAGTATTTTTGAAGCACTGTTAATCCAGCAAAAAAATTTGAGTGGCATTATTCATAAGGAATTGATTTCTATTGATATGAATACAAATTCCTAAAATTATCTCCTCTCCAAATTTAATGTAGTTAAATGCTAATGTTGGAATTCTAAAGATGTGTAGAAGTGTTCACACCCTCTTGATAAGGAAAAATCAGTGTTAAACTGATCTACTACCTTGTTTATGTAGTATGCAGGACTGAACTACACAAATAGGGAGAGAGTATTTCAGATGTATTCACTGTAATATGGCCTAAATCCATTTTTGACGTACCGGTACGAAAACAAACAAGTATAACACCAGCTGCCAGTCATGCTGTTGACTGACTTTCAAAGAAAGAGATCAAGTACTGAGGTTCAATTTTATTTTTTAAATAAAAGTCATGCATTATATATAAAAGCTGCAGATAAGCTTGTTTAATCAAACTAAGTCTGTGGGAAAGTAATATGGTTTTATATATTAAAGTTTTAATTTTCTGGAAGTCTACCTAAAGAGTTACAGAGAATGAAAATTTAGCACTAGAAAATGAAACTTGAAAAACATGTTACTGACAGGGTGCCAACATTTTACAGAGGCTAAAAGCAAGGATTTTATTCAGAAGCTCAGCTTGATGGTGTGCAACCTAGGACTTTGAAGACTAAATAGGAAGGCTCATCCTAGGTGGACTTCTTTTCTTTCCTCCAGAATCCAAATGGGCTACTTGAAATACCTACAAGTCGTTCATCTAAACAGCAGTGCATCATTTAAAGAGCTAATTGCTCATTATTTTTGCAGCCAAGCTTAAAACGAATACATGAAAGATTGCTCAGAGGGTTCCTGTTTCAATTTTGAAACCTACAGTGAAAGAACTTAGGCTGTGATCCATTGTGAGAGCTGACTAGCAAATAGAGCCTGTTGCAAACCCCCACTGTGCCCCATGTCCTAAAAGAATACAAGCTGCCCATGTCAGCAGTTGTATCACATACACATGAATGAACTTTCAGAATGACCATTTTTATTATGTGTATCTAAAAATGAGATAAACCCATACACCTGGGGCATGGGTCTGCAGAAATGAAGAGGTATCAAGGGCCATGGTTTGATTAGGCATTTTGCCTTATTTTAGAAAGGCTGGTGTCTGTGAGATCAAACCAAGACAGGCCTCTGCTTGTTCTCTAGCAATCCGACATGTCTTCATAAGAGGGGATACTAACAGGCTGCTGAGCTATTAATGAAATTCAATTTCAAACCACGTATCTTGGCCAACTGGAGCCGTAGGATGCAAGAACAACAAGTGAAGTACTTTCAACAGCCCTTTCTGGCTGAATTAAATAAAAATGATAGAAAAGCCCTATATATAACAAATAAAAAGATGTAGAATAATGGAAGCAGGACCAGCTGGCAAAGCAATTCATTGTCAACATCTTACAGGCCCAGAATATAAGTCTCTATAATATTTGGGCCTTATATGATTCATGAACTATTGAAAGAAAAAAACAGTTGAAATGCAGGGCACATGATTATTTTTTTAATTCTTAGAATGATCTGATAAAATGAGGGGTCACCTATTTTTAGTACTTCAAAATGTTTTGAGACTTTCCTAAATACTGACATAAATTTAGTACTTCTGATTAATTTAAATTCTATTTATAGTCAGAAAACTGTCTCTTTTCAATTAAATGTCATAAGCCATTCATGTAAATGCAGCATTGCTTTGCACACAGTGTGTAGTTTCTTATATTTGAATCATAACCAAGCTGCAGATAAGTTTGTTTAATCAAACTAAGTCTGTGGATTTAGTGAACACGGATAGCTCAGTAACAGATTTGTTTAGCTTCAGGGAGGTGAATAAAAATATTCCTATTCATCATGTAGATAGACTTAATTCCTATTTTCATTTGTTCTACTACCATTATGAATTTATACATTATTTAAATTAATATTCTAATATTTATTTTAGTTAATATTTCAAATATTTCTCCTGCTTGAGATTTTTGTTTGTATAATATATATGCTTTTGCAAAACATGTATAAAAATGTTAAACATTTCAGCCAGTTATAGTTCCTATTAATTTATAGTCATTTTACCATATTCCTTTCCAGTAGGAGCATAACTGAATATTTACATAGTTCTCAATTTTTATAGCTTTATTTTTGGTCTCTGTTGCTTCTGTTAGAACTCTAGTAATATAAGCATGGAATGCATATGTCAAAAGATATTTGGAAAGAACCCCCAGACTCTCATTTCATGAAGGAAATAACTGGTGCTTAGAGATGTTCAAAAACTGTCAGAAGAAATCAATAGTATGTTTCCAAAAGATAAGTAGTGAAGGTCAAATCTCCCCATTCTAATCCATTGCTATTCTATAATCTGAATTTTATTATTAACAATGAGCAAATAATTTTTTAAGAAAGGTGTAATTGGCCATTCTTTCTCAGTGTCCTGACTTTTCACATAATCATTTCTTCTCAGATGAACAACCTTGAAGTCCTCATTGTCACTGAGGGAGGGTATAAAAAATGAGAATGAAAGCCTTTCTGCAAGGGCTTTGTCACAGCTCAGTCTCCTTTCTTAGCACAGACTGTCTGCCCATATGATTGATTGATATAAGTTAGCACTGTTCATTTCTGAACCCCAGAGGGATCAATTTTTGTTTCTGGTTACTAATTGGCCTGTTTCCTTTCCCTAATTGCACTTTGTAAAGACTACCCTAGGCAACCTGCTTTGTGAGCTCATTAACAGCTTTGTTCAACCTCAGAGAGGTGAAGGCAGTCACTCAAGGTCACACGCCTAGTTAACAGGGAGTCTGGTTTCAAACCCACAGCTGACTGAATCTAATTTCAGTCAGAGCTCTGAAGGCACTAAACGACACAGCATAAAACTCCCTACAATTGAGAAATGAAGCATTGGATAAATATTTTAGCACCCTGCTACCATCCAAAAATCAGGCAATGAGTCCAGATTTTTAAAAATGGACCTTTGAAATCAAATTATCAAATAGACAAATGTCTCAATCACACCCTAGAAAACTCTCAGAATCTTAGTTAAGTGTTTAAACTTTCATGGTGCTAGTGTTTTCTCATTCTGATATACAGGAGACTCTGTACATGATATGTTCTCCATAATTATTAAATAAATGCCTTCATAAACTAATGAAGAATATTCTAATTTAGTCATCTAGTTAGATCTATATAGTAGCAAACTAAACATACTTAAGAGCAATAATAATCAACCTGCACAAACACAAAGTGAAAGAAATTTCTTTTTTTTTTTTTTTTAAATGTATTTGGTTTTTGCAGGGTCTCACTATGCAGCTCAGACTTGTGGTGATCCTCCTGCTTTCATCCTCCCCAGCACTGGAATTATAGGTGTGCACCACCACACCCAGTTTCTGGCCTGCTCAGTCCTCCCTGCAGGGCTGGTGTGGCACATGGTTCTGGGGATCAAATCATGGTCTCTGCGCTTGCCTAAGCTTACCTAAGCAGCAGCTTTAGTCCTCTGAATTATCTCACTAGCTCACTTTAATTTCTAGAATACTTCAATATCTAGGTAAATATTATACAGGTTGCACTTATTTTATAAGTACATTAAAAATACATTTTAAAATAAGTACATTATATATTGAAACCTTTTTGCCTCTCATTATGTGTCTTAGGTAGTAAGAAGATTTTAATATTTATATTTCTATAATGCCTCTCACTCTCTCTTCTTTTCCTTCCTATTTTCTATACAGCTTCCTTAATGTATTGGAAGATTCTTACAATAATTTTCAAAGCTTTATGATCCCTCAGTCTTTTAGTTTCTACATTATATTTGCTAATCAATAGTTGGTAAGGAAGCTCATGCTGGGTGGTATGGCCTGTGTCTAGACGTCGCCCAAAGTATCTTGCTGTCTAGGTGGAGATTTTGGATGTGGCTGTATGCAAAGTGTGATGCTGACGTTAAGAATGTGATGCTGGAATTGATTCATGGTATGAGGCTGGGATTAAAGGCTTCCCACTCTGAGCGTGAATGTTACAGAAACTAGGAATAGATAGCAGAGGTAGAATATAAAGACAAGGCCAGGGTTGCTACTTGCTGCTCTCTGCTTGCTCCTTTTTCTGCTTTCTGCCTACCATGAAGTGCCCCTCTGCCATATCACTCTGCCTTGGAACCAGTTGATTATAGATTGAAGCATCCATAATACTGATTTTGTTTTTGCTTGTTTTGCTTTGCTTTGTTTTGTTTTGTTTGGGTACTGGAAATCAAACTTAGGACCTAGCACTTGCTAGGCTGGCACTTAAGCTGCTGAGCTATCTTCCTAGCCCTGAAATTTCTATAGACTGTTAGGTGAAATAAACTTTTCTTCCCTTTAACTTTCAGTGTTGATAATTTTTCTCAGTAGCAAAAAGGGAACCAGGCTCAACTCTGGAGCTTGCAGTCACTGCCTGTCTTGCTTGGATTCCTGGCCCTGTCACCTGAGTCTGCTTGTGGCCTGACGTGTGAGTGAGACGACCCAGGGCCTGCTGGATCCTGAATAGACCCAGAGCACAGGTCCAGCTTGTGAGTGAGAGTACCCAGGCAGCTGGATCCTGAATTGACCAGAGCGCAGGCCCAGTGTGTGAATGAGACCGCCTGGGGCCCACTGGATCCTCATTTGACCCAGAGTGCAGGCCCAATGCAGAAACTTTCAGCAGAACTCCCTGCAAAGAGGCTAGAGGCAAGACCCACCTGGCTGATTAAGGAGCAGAACATCTTGCCAGAGTGACAAAAAGGACTCAGCTCTAATGGCTGCAGCAGAAAGAAGTGGAGCACAGCAGCCAGATCCAAGTAACACCCACCTGGAGGAATCTGAACTTCGTAAATCCGGACCTGGTGCTAAGGTAATAACTCTATGTAAGCTCTACACCAAAGGTCAGAAAACAGTGGTATACAAAATGACAAAGAGAAGGAATAAAATGTAATCTCAGGCCCCAAGTCCACCCAGTACAACTGCAGAAGACACTAGCACTGAGGAAACTGGAAATCACACATCAGATATCTCTGAAATAATAGCATTGGCAGTAAAGAAACAACTGCAGAAAGGTATAGAAGAAATGAGATCAGAAATAATTTCTGAATTAAGAAAAGCACTGATAACTATAATCAAAGAAGTAATAAGTGCTTCTAAGGAATATACTGATAAAAAATAGAACAGAATATAAAACAGATGGAACCCTTGAATAAGCAATTTAGGAGAGAAATAGAATGTATGAAACAAGTTCAAAGAAATATACAGGAAATTAAAACCTCAATCACAAGCTGGCAAAAGCATTGGAGTGAAAGTGAAAATAGACTTTCTGACCTTAAAGACACCATTACAGCTAGTGAAAAAGTAAGAAAAGATCTCTTAAAAACAACTAGGATGCAGGAAAAAATAATTCCTGTAAGATGATGCAAAGATGAACAATGTGAGACTAATAGGCATCAATGAGAAGGAAGGAGACAATGCAAATGATATAAAAAGAATATGATCAGAAGTAATAGCAGAAAACTTGCCAAATATGGGGCAACAATCTGACATTCAGGTAACCGAAGCAAATAGAACTCCAAATAACATCAACCCAATGAAAACCACACCCAGACATATAATAAACAAGATCCCAGAAATTCAGCAGAGGAACAGTATACCAAAAGCCGCTAAAGAAAAGAAACATCACATTTAAAGGAAACACATCAGAAAACGGCAGATTTCTCTTCACAAACCATCAAGTCAAGAAGAGCATGGAGCACAGTACTTCAAGTCTTGCAAGAAAACAAATTCCAACCCAGACTGATATGCCCTGCAAAACTCTCTTTCAAGTATAATAGAGAAGTGAAATACTTCCATGACAAAGAACCAATAAACAATTTCATGATGACAAAGCCAAGCCTACGCAGACTACTAAATGATGTTCTAGAGATGGAGCAAATTGATCACAGCCCCATGAATGAGAATGGAAAGAACCCACCAAATAAGGCAAACAATTAAACACAAGAGAATAAGAGGTATAAAATAGTAGTCTTTCAGTTATTCTTTTGTGTTCAGCAGCAAAATATTTCCATCAGCACATTCTACAAATGGACTTCTCTTCCACCCTATGGGTCATAATTCCATCTGAATCTACAGGGTGAATTTCAAAGAAATAGCTGTAGCTCAGTCCCACAAGTGACGCCTACCCACCAGTAACTCTCATGGTCATTATGCATGTCCACAACACACTAGAACTTTGTGTGATATCCTATCCTCAAACTGTTAGAAGTGCTGGTCATTTACTTGCCATTCCAGTATTTATCTTATGTTTTACTCTTAGTAC
>NW_004524726.1:1891000-1896462 GCF_000260255.1 Octodon degus
TGGCCGACTCAGCCCGCCCTGATGTGGGGCTGGTGCAGCATGGTGCGCAGGATCAAACTGCAGTCCCTGAACTTGCCTAAGCAGTGCTGTAGTGCCCTGAACGATCTCACCAGCCCCTGCATTACTTTCATAAGAACTCTGCCTTTCAAGTGAAACATGTAACTTACTACTTGACCATATTATACCCAAAATAACTTTTAGCTTCTAGTTTCATTAAATAATTTTTTATGACAATAGCAAAAACATCCAAGAACAGAGCTATACTTTGTACTAGAGACTCTTACTAGAGTCAATTTTGGTGAAAATTCAAGCATGAGGTGTGCTAGTATTATATGAAGAATATCGACCTCACAGACAAATTGTTACAGTAAAGCACACAGTGACATTAATTCTCATGAAAATATTAACCTCTCTTCAAATACACTTATACTGTAGCTCTGGTACCTTTTTGAAACAGTTCTACAGGTGGTCCTTCTTGAGAATCTCTATTAGATGTGATTAAAAATGTCATCAGTGTTGATGCCAAACGTCATACAGCAAAGCAGGGCTTAGCAAAACATTAGCATTTTTTTTACCTCATTTACCAGCTCTTACACCATGTGAGTTTTAGCTCTTCCCTAAAATGAAATATCTACAAAAGATGAATGATTTGAGTCCAATCAGGACATCCAGGCAGTCCCAGTAGGGCAACTAAAGAGAGTCACACAGAGGAGTTCCCTAAACTGTTTCAGGACATTGCAAGAATGATGGGGTAAATGTGCTGGAAATGGGCTGTGATATTTGGTGAGGGGTTCGTAGTAATGTGTCCTGTAGCGCCTGTGAGGTAGCTCAGTGGACTAAGTGCCTGCTTTGGCAAGCTCAGGGACCAGGCTTTGCTACCTCATCCTGCATGCTACGCCGACCCTACCCCCAGAACCCATTGAGCCAGCCACCTAGTCCTGGTGTGGTAATCCCAGTGCTGCAGAGGCTGAAAACAGGAGTATCACTATGAGTTCAAGCTGCATAGTGAGAACCTGTACCATGTATGTAAAATGGACAAAAACTAAAACTAATAAAATAAAAATTAAGTAATGGGTCTTTTAATGTCATAAAATTTTTAAATTTATACATTCACTGTATCTTTTGATCACAACTTGTACATATATAAGATTACATAAAATAATCTTAATAAAACCTTGTGACATTTTATCATTAGTAAATAAAATTTGTTTAAAAATACATTTAATCTTGCTTATTGCTTACTTATTGCTAGTTCAAACAAACTATTTTGTTTGCTTGCTTGCTCAGATATTTGTTTGTTTCTTTATCTTGTGATAGAGGAGCCCAGCTGGCCTTCAGCTGAACATTCTCCTGTTTCAATCTCCAGAGCACTGGAGAAGAGCTGCACTGCACCAGGCCGACCTTGCTCATTTGTGACTTTATCCTGTCCTTATTTCAGCAGAATCTGAGTGGTTAGATTTGGTACAAAAACCAAAAGCTTTTTTAGTTTTGTTTGTAGTTTTCAGTTGAGCATTATAAAGTCATTTACTCCAAGATATTTCTGTCTTTTACACACATTGAGACTGTCTCTGTTTCCTTTATGATGTGCTGCAATCCTTTCTCATGCCCTTAATTGCAATTAATTTTGAGAGTTTGCTGAAGAAAAAAAATAAGCAGAAGGAAGGTTTGATCCTCTGTCTTTCTATGACCTACACTGACCTTTCAGCTGAAAATTTAAATTATCAAAAAAATCAAGAATAACATTGCTTTCCTCGCTCATCTGCCCTCCAGCATCTCTAGAGAACTGAGGACCATATTGTGTGGTTCTTGTGTTCTGAGCTTTACTTCCCACAATGATAACTAGAGTAAGAAGTATTTCATTTTTAACAGCTATTTGGAGAATATGATTTTGAGTATTTACTGCTTCATAAATGACACCATGAATTACAAAAAGAAATTAACTACTGTTTCTGTCTGTTTCATTTGAAACCTTTTCAATTCTTTGCAAAAGAGGATGATTCTCTGTTAGTCTACGTGGCAATAAACCCTGTCTGATGTGCATAATATCCAGTGGAAACAGAAAATATAGATTATAGTTTTTCACAAGTGAATATTGACTACATTTTTGAAGGGCAGCAGACATTTATAAATCTTTATATACTTTTCATTATTTACCACATCATACATAAATATATTAGATAGATAGATAGATAGATAGATAGATAGATAGATAGATAGATAGATAGATTTTGAAACAATATGTGAGTTTTCTAATTTTAACCTTCCAAATGAATCCAGGCTGATCTTCAGATATTTATAGTTGCAGAAGTAAAGTTTTTAACGCATACATCAGTAGCAACTGCTTCTATTGTTTGCCCCTGTACATCCTCTTGCTGTAAGAATACCAGTACCTATGTATAATCCTCAGGGATCCATTTCAGCCAAGCCCTTTTTCCAGAGAATCATTACCCTTCACACAAGGCTGTTTGAAAGTATTTTTCTTCCTCGCAGTGGGACAGTTTTCTTTGTCAACAGAAAGGCCTTCTCATTCCCAATCATTCTACGTTGTGTGTTTGTCCTTTGACAGGACATTCCACTCAGGCACAGTTTATAACAACATTATAGTTGAGATTATCCTTTAGAAAAAGACTATGATGTAAACCACACACACACACACACACACACACACACACAACACACACACATGACTTAAATAATTTAAGGTATTGTCTACAATCATTATATTATTTTTCTCAAATGTGCTTGTCTCTTTACACAGGAAACTGGTAGTGATTTCTTTCTTTTGACTCAGAGTAGAGAGAATGCCATAAAAGAAAAGAAAAAAAATAATTCTTGATTGCAAATTTATACTTCATGGTGCTCACAGTAATTGAAAGACTGTATTCTTTGTTTATATAGCACACAGACATTTAAATAAATAAAAACTATTTAGCTGTTTTATCTTATTACCTTATACATCTTTTTGTGTATGGGAAAAAAATTCATCAGCTATAACTACCTCAAACTTGCAGCCAATGCAACATGAACATTCAGGTCTACTTTCTTTATCTTTTCCTTGAAAATAGGCTGAACCTTAGACCGGTTTAAGTCTGCTGCACCTGTTCCTCCTTCAAGGCCTCAGTGCTGGTCACAATGTGCTGTTCTCCTTGTGCAAAGTTAAGATGCAAGCAGAACAGTGAAAGCTCTGATGTGTTTTTAGATATTGCCTGTCAAATTCTACACTGCTACCTCTTCTTTCTTTTATATTCCCTTAGTAAACAAATAGCCAAATCCGAATTGAAAAAGTCAGAGATAAATTAATACTCCACTGATTTCTGGAAAGCACACAGTTTAATATGACAAAGGCATCAGACATTGATTTAAATAATTGGGAAGAGCTTAAAACTTGTCATGAATAGTTAACCTGATCACTTCAGTATCATTTCTACTTAATGCTGGATGTTTTTTTTCTTGGCTTATTACATTTTCCCCTATTAGTGTGATTATTTTTTATGATAGTTGAGTCAAAGAATTGCGGCTATCATTTAAAAGCTATAATCTTAAACATTGTTACACCATCCCTTAAACTTTGTTAAACCATACATAAATATACAATGTCTTAAAACATACCCAAAATAGCCTATTCTTACGTCACAGTAGGGACCTCTAGGCAAATAATGTACAAGAAGGAGATCAATGTAAGTTTTCTATGCTTTCAGGTTACCTTAGATAAAGAAGTGTCTGCAGACACAATTATCTGTTTTGTGTCCTAGGTACTTCATAATAAATAAAATTAATCAAAAATAAATAAATAAATAAATAAATAAAATTAATCAAATATAGATGGGATCAGTTATAATTTTCTTTGTTTATATGCAAGTAAAACAATTGTGAAAGGGCCTCATGTGCATATTTTTCAGGTAAATCTATATTACAACAGAACATAGTTAAAATTGAGAACATTGAAATTGATTATACTAAAATATTTCAAACCTGTGTCATTTTAGAAAGGATTTAAACTAATGAAATTCACCTGAAAAAAGCTTTACAATTTTTTGATTGACTATGTACAAAACAAGACACTGAATAATCGTCTTATTTTTAATGGCTTGTCAAGCCATTGAAAATAAAACATTAAAATTGTCTGGGTAAAAGTCATCATAAAATACATTATTCTAATCAGAGGAAAGGATTTCATGCACAACTGAGTACAAAATCAAAATGTATCTAGCAATAAATCTAACAAAGGGCACAGAAGTCTCCTTAAGAAAATGTTTTGGAAATAATAGAAAGAAAGAGCAGCTGTTCACAGATGAGGAGAACTGCATACTGAATTTTCTTCTCCTCTAAATCCATCAATGCAATAAGACTCATTATAGCAAAAACTTCGCCTGGGCTGGCTTGCTCTCCACTACGAGGTCACCCACTGTGAAGGTCTCATCCTACTCATCGGAGTCCATATGAGCTTTACATACACAACTTTTTGGAGCCCCAGTACATTGGGAAATTGTGGTCAGCAGTATCAAAAGATCACTTGAAAACTGATGACTCTTTGTGCTGCGTGAATTAGTTTGAAGCTATGTTTTGTCCATAAACAAATGCTTCTGATGCTTAATCCATTGAAATGAAGGTTGGATTAAAACCTTGATGATCATGAGCTTAAGATTTGTTGATACGTAATAAATCTTATTATTTTTGCTGTAAAATAGATGTAGAAAGCTAGTTTTCTTGTCATATCATTTTAGAAATTATGGGCTGTATGCTTTCTGCAAATGTTTTAGAAAGAAACTGTTGCTTTGATGAATTATGTGAAATATTCATCCCCCAAACTTTCTAATTGAAAAGAAAATTAAAATCACAAACAAAACTTTTAACAGTGTATTTTAAAAAATTTTATATAAGTTTAAGTATTCCATTTTCTACAGAATAGTTAGAAGAAATTAGACTATTTTCCAAATGGAATTGCTTAATGCCAGTGTGTGAATAAGATGTCTCAAATGTCCACCTAAAATGCCCTAGTAAAGTTGAGACACTGTGGCTGATTGTCTTCCACTTACTATCAATATTCTGAATATTAGCACTCACCAACCCATTCCTGAAAGTCTTGTGTTATTCCTTGTTCTGTCTCTATGTAAATCTACTGGCTTGCTATTGAGGATCCCAGAAAAGCAGTGACAGTATGGAAGGCTGAGTGACCAATAGTCACTGCCTATGTTAAGAACTACTAAAATAATCAGGAATGTAATGTGAGTTAAGTTCAATGAATATTTTAGAACACATTACCTGGTAATAAAGGTAATATTCAGTCCAAACTTTTTCCCATTTAAGAACAAAGACATTTAAAAAAAACTTTACTGTATTGTTAAAAAAAAATGTATGTAACATTAAATAGAGTGTGTTCCACTTAATGGTTAAGAGTTTTTCTGAATTATACCAATTGGGTGTTGTTGGTACGTAATCAAGTTATGAAGAAAAAGGGTTTA
>NW_004524726.1:1897652-1898851 GCF_000260255.1 Octodon degus
TCTTCCTGGCATCTATCTCTTCAGTTATTTTAATGCATATTTAATGTTACAATTTTACAAAAATACAGTTAAAGTTTTGTTTGGAAATGTCTTTTGAAATACATAAAATACTATCTATGATTCATGATTATCTGCAAATTTTCATTATATTTGTTCTTGAGCTTTAAAATGAGTTGACTTTAACTTGGGACATAACTATGTAACTATAATTTATCATTTAAATGTTTCGTGAGCGGGAAAAGGAAATTATTCTGCTGATGAAAGCAGTGCTGGTCATCAATGCCCTATTTTTCTTCAAAAAGATGAAGATCACGCCCTGCAGAATACTCTTCAGAAACAAAAACGAGACTTTTTTAATTAAATTATTGAAAAGTGAAATATATGTTTCTGCTAATAAAGTAGTTTAATTATGAATTGGCTTTTCATAGAAATAAAGTTCACTGGTTAAGTGCACCACTTCTGTAGAATAGCAATGCTTTCTCCATAGACTTCAGATGGATGAAAAGAAAATGGATAGCTGACAGGTGACAACAACAAATCTACTAATTATTGTCCTATTTTAGAGGAAATAAAATAATAGTTTATTCTGAATCAAATATAAATGACCGTGTCTAGAACACAGATTCAAAATTAACTCCATTAAAAGAAAAAGAAAAAGCACAACAGATATGATCTACCACGGAAGAGGTTACATGAACTTTTATAGTCACTGCCCAAAAGAAAGCCATTGAATCAGTATATTTTATAAGTACACTGATGGGGGATTGGATGGGATTTACTAGAGTGAAAATATTTCTCACAGCTTTCAGATAGTATGTTCTAGTAGTCTTCGTTTTAAATTTAGTGGAGACTATGAGTCTCCTAAGTTTAGCAGTACATCTAAAGATTTAACTCAATAGCCAAAACATTTCAGTGAAGCCCACTCATAAAACATATCACATTATATAATACATGTTCAATAAATGTGCAGTATTTATATGAAAATAGATACAGTAGTTTGCACATTGTAACTTTGCTTTCCATGGTTTTAATTATACTGTTTTAAAATATTAATATTTTCATGACTATTTCAAGAGAGACAATTCACATAGATTTCATTATTATAATTATATTATAATCTGAGTTATTGTTTTTAATATCCATTGTACCTAGTTGTAAATGAAACATTATTAGAGGTTTGCATGTGTAGAAAAAAAAAT
>NW_004524726.1:1900581-1909953 GCF_000260255.1 Octodon degus
GATGTGTTGGTGCCAGTGTAGTGGCACACCTGTAATCTCAGGGATTGTGAGGCTGAAAACAAGAGAATCACTATGAGTGTGATGCTTACAGTGAGATCCTGTAGACCCTTTACTTAATACAAAAAAAGAAAAGAAAAGAAATTCATCAGGTGGATCAAGAAGATACCATCTGATATTTTAGTAGCAAAGAGACTTTATTCCATTTTATTTTTTATTGATTTTATTGAGAAACAAATAGCAATGAGACAGTTTCAAAACCAAATAGTAGGACAGTTTAAATAATTAACATATTGCATATTATTGTCTTCATAGTGGTTATTCATAGTACAAGATTCAGACATGGTATCGTATCCAAACACTATGAGAAAAAGTCTTTCTTCTTATTGAATTAAGAGAAAGTAGCTGTTATACCTATCCTAACTATTTGGTATATACAGATACAAAATGGTCTTTCATTTGTATCTCTTTTTTTTGGTTTAGTTTTTTCAGAGAAGGGTAGTCCATTGCCATTTAAATATTGTAGGTGTGTGAATTCAGCAAAATCACCCAATATAGTCCAATTAGTCCACAATAATAGTGGGTTATCCGTAGGATAATAAGTAAGCGCTTGCCTGGCAAGAGCAAGGGCCTGAGTTCAATCTCTGTCTCCTCAAAAAAAAAAAAAATGAAGCCTTGTTCATTCCATTTTAGAAGACACATACACTTTAGATGAGCTCATTACTGTTCCCCAAGTCATGTTAATCGTTTTCCGTCTGTAAACAGATTATTTCTGATAAATGCGTTTTTGACATATTCTGTAATGACGTCATGACTATGACGATCACAATATTAGATAAACTCTGTACCGCTCAATAAACCTTTGTGTTTCTTCAATTATTATTATTTTAAAAGAGGATACAGAATAGCAATAAAAAAGAAAAAAAAAATAGAAATGATACAGAACTTCACCAAACAAAATAATATGAATTGAACAGTGTTGGTTGTGTTGCACAGTGTTGTCCCTGGAGTAGTTGTTCAGATTGCCAGATATTGCACACAAAATTGAGAAAAGAAAGAAAAAAGTCATAAGAAATTAAGAATAGAGAAATGAGAAAACAGTGAAAAAGAAAAGAAACACAAATTTAAGGCTTAGTGGATCATTTCCATAGACAGCAGAAATCCATCCAAGTCGTGAATAGACCTGTTTGTTCCCATTTTGGCAGCTGTGAGCATCTCTGGCTACTCGCTGTGACAATATTATTTCTCATGCTCCTTTTTAATGCTGAAGTTTTGGAGAGTTTTACATATTTTATCTACATGCTATCATTCCATTGATATCGCGGTCTATTTCTCATGATTGTTCCTAGAGGAGACGTGTACATGTCTGAGAGGTGAAGTTGAGGAGATTGTTATCAAACAAGTGTATCTCCACTTCTTCGCAGGTAGAGAGCCCGCAAAAGTTGTTCTTAGCATACCGGGGCCAATTTCACAGACAAAAAATGCTTGTCTTGAGATGATTACTATGGTTAGATACTTAATGAAACATATAAAAATATAAAGTTTGATGCATTAAAACAAAATTTTTTGCTGAAATTAATAAGGTAAGTTCTGCTCAAATAATAAATTGAAATTGGAAGAAACAGTATAAAAAGCAAATATATTTTGTTGAAAATATTCAAGGGGATATATTTTTAATTTTAGTTCTGAGACCAGTAACATCCTATACAAATATTTTAATATAGTGTAACTTAAAATTTATAATCAGAACAATAAAACATACAAAGTAAACAAAATAAAATGTTCTCACTAATGTTTCATTCAACAAAAAATATATATAATGTTTTAAGTGGAGACTACATTAATAATTATAATAATATAATTATTAATGAAATATTTCACATTATTTTTATGTTAACCTTTAAAACCTGTTTTCTACTTCACCTTAACATTGAAGTCCAGAGTGATCACATTTCACTTTCTCAATAGCCAAATCTTGCCACTTCGTAAGGGAGAAAATTGCATCTTATAGAGCTGACTGAAGTGACGGGCCAGATTGTCACGCTATAACCCTGATTACATTAGATTTCACCAGACTTGTAATCAGTCCAGTGTTTCTCTTTTCTCTGCCACAGGAAATGAAACAGCATATGCATGAGGGAATGAAAGAAATGACACCCAGTGTCCTCTATTGGAATAGTTCTCCTTTGCTTAGGTTTATCTTTATGTTTTGTTTATTTCATTTGTTTATCAACTCATACAAGAAGCAAGGGAGAGGAAATGCTCACTAGGAAAGAAAGCCAAAATTAACTGACCAAATAGGCAGAAGCATTTTGGTTCTATCTCCAAAAATTTAAAAAGTAAATGTAGTTTATTTATCTGAAAACAAAACTATAGTAGTTAAAATTACTAATCCTAAAACTATGAGAAAATTTGTATGCTTAAGGTACACAGCCATGTGGAGTGTTCTTCCATCTATTCTTAGCACATGTTGCTCATGGACATAATCTGGACACCTGCATTATGTGTTGCATTAGGGCAGGTGAAAACCTGAGTTTCAATTATATCAGTGGATTTTTAGAACTGTAAGACTTTACAGTAGTTTTGGCACGCTTTTGTACTGGCTGCTTTTTAACCTAACTGCCCTCACGATTGCCAGTTGCAATAATCACAAGCATCCATGGGCCCTCAAATCAAGTAGTGTATGGCCCTGAGGTGGGATGCACACATACAGCTACAACTAAGCTTTGGAGTCATCTTTTGTCCTGTGTCCAAGCAGTTGTTGTTCCCAAGCACAGCTAAGTGTTTATTCTTTTATCTGTACAAAACCAGAATTTGGGGCCCTCGGGCTGTCTATTATTCCGTGTCAAAGATGTTAATAATGTATCTGCCTACCAGTGTGATAAAGAGCGTGTGTTGGTGGGTGCTTTTCTTTGAAGGGAAGTGAAAAGTGAAAGCTTTCATCTTGTCATTGAAATCTTTCCCCTGCAACTCTTCCATTTCACACACCCTGTGGAGCAGCACAGACTAGGTTAACGCTGGGCCTAAAGAAAGCATGGCTTGGCCCCAGTTTACAGATAACAGAAACGGTATGAAGCAGTGGCATAATTCTTCTCTATGTTTATGTGACTTAAGGAATACATGGCTGGATATTTTATAAAAAATGTATAATATATACTTTAAAAAAATTTGAACCCTGAAGCTTAGCTAAGTAAAAAAAAAAAAAAAACACTGTTAACAAATAGGAATAAAAATTGCAGGTTCAGGAAAACTTTTTTTTTTTTTTTTTTTTTTTGCGGAACTGGGGATTGAACTCAGGTCCTTGAGCTCGCCAGAGAAGCGCTTATTCCACTGAGCCATCTCCCCAGTCCCCAAAAACTTGCTTTTGAGAAAGTAATACACTTCTGAAGGCAAGACTGAGAATTATGATACATAGTACATGACACTGAGCTAATTGCTCCTCACATTCTCTCTGAAATATTCTGGCATTGCCTATAATTGAGCAGTTTCTCTAGTTTGGAGATGCAGCTTCTATTAAATTTTGGCTTAAACAAGTTCAATTACATGATAAAATGCTAGCATTTCCATGAAAAACAGAATAATATAATCTATTAGTAAGCAAGTTAAGTAAAACATGAGTGGTTGTACAAACACTTGTCCTTTTGAGTTGATGAAAACAAAGTATGCAATTGAAGCAGTCTTTCAAACTAAAGCAGGGACCATTTAAAATGAAAATAATGGCCTCTTTAATTATTAGTCTCAAATGCCGTGAAATTGGTGTTAAAGATCTCTGCTTCCTTCGCTACTTAGCAAGAGCCCAAGCCATCTGCAGCAACTACTCTGCCTAATTTACAATGTTTGTGTCAAAGGATAAATGAAAAATAAGGAAAGACAGAGGTGAATGAAATCATCCTTTCCTTAATCTTATTTCACTCACCAAAACCAGCTCTCTTAACAGAGCAAAATATTTTGTTTTTTATATTATCCACCAGCACCACCAAGTGGTAACATTTTTATTTTCTTAGTGAGCACTTGGAGATTAAATAAAAGCAGTTCTGAGACCATGTTAGAATTAATTAAATACCTTAAACACATCTAGTAAAAAGTACACCTTGTGATCCTCAGCATTTTTTTCCTAATAGCTACCGATCATATTTTATTTCAAAATAAATGAGATAGTTTAGCAACCAGATCTTTTTCTTTTCCATAATTTTATTGAGAAACAAATAGCAATGAGACAGTTTCAAATCAAACTGGTAGGACAGTTTCAATAATTAACACATTACATACATTCTTCCTAGTGGTTAATTGCTGTACAAGATGCAGACATGATATCCTATTTACAAACACTATTAGAAAAAATCCCTCTATGCGTTAAGAGGATGTAACTATATATCTATCCTAACCACTTTGAATACACATATACAAAATGAACATTCATCTGTATCCCCTTTTTTTGTTTAGTTCTGTCGTTTGAATATTATCGGCAACCAGATCTTTTGCTACGCTTATTTTATTGGATTTGTCCATATTATGTTCCCCGCAAAGATGATTCCAACTCTGCAGCTTTAGTGTGATTTTTCAAGATCTCTCATTTTACCTCAGTAGCTTCATATGTTAAATTATTTTCATATCATCAACATTATTGGGCTTGCTAGCAGAAATGTAAAAAAGATAATGTGAGCTCTAAACTCAAATATTATAGTACTTGAGTAAAAATATGTAAATTGCTGTATAAAATTTTATAAATTTATATGACCTATTAAAATATATTGGCTTAAAATGACAATTTAAGTATTGGTGCAATTGACCTTTATATTAGCTTTTTAATTTTCTAAAATGTATAATTTGTTAAAAAATATTTTGGTGGCACCTAGATTGTGCTAAAACTAGCAAAACTGCCAAGTGAAATGAATCACAGCTTCAAATATAAGTTGCATTACAACAAACATTTACGTGCCAACAGGATAAGAAACTATTAACTTTCACAATAATTAAAATCTAAGTATTTTGTCCTATTTTATTATATAACATCAGTGCATTTTATAACGGAAATACAATATCTGTCTCCAGCATTAGTCCAATTAGGTTAAAGGAGTATACAAGAATCTCCTTCTACCTAATACCAACATAATTTTATTGTATTTATATGATTGGATATGAACAATTAATATAAAGTACTCAAAACCATCTAATAATTTCATAGATTGATCTTATTAAACTGTTGACTCCATACCAGGACTGATAGCTCAGTGGAATAAAGTGCCTGGTTAGGCAGAGCGCTGCAGCCGCAGTTGGACTCCAGCCCCACATGGCATGCCGGCCCTGACTCCAGCCCTACATGGCATGTGGACACTGCCCGCGGGGCACAGCACGACAGCGACTGAGACTGGGCGTGGTGCTGTAATCCCAGCGCTTGGGAGGCTGAAAACAGGAGAACCACTAAGGATCCAATCTACATAATGAGACCCTGTAGACCCTATCATAAATACCAAATAAATAAACAAATAAATAAGTAAATAAAATAAACTGTTGACTCCAAGTGATAACTTGAGCATTTTGTCAGTTTTAAGTATGAATTAACTTTATTGGACATACAAAAATTAAACAAAGCATCACTTTAACAGAGCCTAAATAACTTTTTTTAAATTTTGGTACCTGCGATTGAACTCAGTTCCTCACCCTGGCAGTGTAGGTGCTGTGCCAGTGAGCTGCATTCTGAGCCCTAAATAACATTTTAGAATAAAGAGTTTTAGATTAATTGTAGGTCTATTATGTGTCATTTTCAGATGGGTGTCCCAAGAGGAGGATCACATTGGAATTGGATGTCATTTATGATGTTATGTTTTCTGATGGGTGAGCAAAGAGGGCAACTGTGTGAGGACTGTATTGATTATTAAGCTCTGGATCTTGAAAATAAAATTGTTTGAATTGTTTTATATCTTGTCAAGTATTTTTAGAATGAAATGGCAAATTTTTGCTTTATTCAAATGTATTGAGCAGTGGGCTAGGGAGATAGCTCAGTGGTCTAAGTGCATGCCTGGCAAGCACAAGGACCTGGGTTTGACTTCTGGTACCATATTCCATGCCAGCCATGCCCTTGGGTGTGTTGAACTGGCCACCGAGTCTGGGCATGGTGGCACCTGTTATCCCAGCACTAGGGAGGCTGAAAACAAGAGGATCACTACAGTCTAAGCTTATAGTGAGACCATACCAAACAAATAAACAAACAAACAAATAAATTGCTGAGCACTAATAGACACAAATATACTTCACAGATAATTATTCTGATAAGAGCAGAAAAGTATGTTTGGCCAAACTCACATACAAGAGAGTTAAATATTATTTCAGTTGTTGTTTTATTACTGAAATCAATGATATTAGGCCTATTACAGCATTTAGAAAACAGTCATTGTGGATAGGACTCATTATTACATGTCAGATAAACAGAGGCACTAACAGATTTGTGTGGACAAAGGTATCAATAAACAGGTAACAGCCTTGGAAATTGGAGTAGATGGCTTTGTGAATAAGGGAGCCAAATGATTTTGAAGGTCAAAACACAAGCTGTTAGCAATGGGGTCTTCATTCCAGTATGAATCAATGAATGAAAACATTGTTCTGACCAAGGCACCATTAAGTACTGTTATTAAATTGGCATTCAACAAGAAAAGCTCCCTTTCTGATTGTAGAAAATACCTCCTCCTCTCACCCAACTAATTTTTCTACTTCTATCTAGAATTCAAAAATCTTGTAGTAGAGCCAAAGTAAAGGTGAGGCTCAGGACACTTTCTCTTCAGGGTATGTGCACCAATCTGAGCATCCTGGGGAATTTTGAGGGTAAGCAAGAACTCAAACTATTAGAACCTTTTTGAAAAAGAAAACCAAAGTTGCAATCATACAGAGAACTGTGAAATAAAAATGTACTCAATCAACTAGCCGTGTTTGGGCAGCAATCACAGTGGGAAAGAAAAGCTAACATTACCCTGTGATTGGTGCCGTCTGGGTCAATTCACTTCATTGTTAGTTTTTGTTGCTCCTGCTAAGACTGTTTACTAGAAATGAATGTGTCACAAGCTTGTGCCTCCTGTCCTATAGTGCCAGAAGGCATTGTTCCTACCAGAAAAGGCCACATGTTTTAAAGTGCTAGAGAGACACATACACAGCTACCCAATTTGCCTCCTGTAAACTCTTGGGTCCTCCACCAAAATCAGTACAAAATGTCAAAGGGAGAACTGAGAAGTCACTAGGTAAATCAGGGACTGAAGAGAATCAGAGGTGGTCTGTCATATAGTTTCTCAATACAACAGCGCTTTATACTCCATGATAAAAGAAGCGTAAAGTAGATTATTATTAAGTGAATACCGTTGTGTACGTTGTCTCGTACATAACAGGTCAATTACTAATTATATTTCAAAGACACCAATGCATTTTTATTACTCTCTTGAGAACACTGAAATTCTGTTGTCATTTTCCTGCCACAAGTGTGTTCATACTATTGAGAGTGAGATTCTTTTTCTTCTGATGTCCAAAACTTTTCTTATGTGTATGATACCCCGCTGGATGGCAACTAAGAAGGCTTGGACTCAATTGTACAGACTCAGATGTTATCCATTCTCTAAGGCATGCATGATACACCCTGGCAACCATGAGCAAACTGCTTAGAAGTAAATGTTTCCTGGGCTTAAGTGAATACATCTGCAAGAGATAAACTCAAATCCAACAGTTAGTAGGTTAGGAAGGATCCAAGGTTTTGTATTTGTGCTGGCAGTTCATATTTGAAAACACACACAGAAACATCCCGATGTCAGGTGACAATGCAAGAATGATTATCAGCTCTCACTCTGGGGAAAATTTTACCCCTGACTATTGTGTCTAAAAGAAAGCTGTCATGTCATTAGGTCTTTCAGTGAGTTGAGGTCATATTGCTGACTCATCTCAAAAACAGACAGAACCAACTAAAATTAATATAATTAGGGATGGTGAGATAGCTCAGGGGACTAAGAGACTGCTTAGACAAGTACAGGGACTGGGGTTCGATTCCCAGTACCACTTGCTGCTCCAACCCTGCCCTCAGGTGTGCTGAGCCTGTGATTGAGTCCAGGACTGTAATCCCAGTGATGGGGTGTCTGAAATTGGGAGAATCACTGAGTATGATCTGCATAGTGAGAACCTGTACCAAACACATAAAAAAATTAAAAATTAATATAGTTATTTTCCTCATTAGGCAGGAATCTGGGCTATGTTTATATCTTTGTCAAATACCTAGTTCAAAGAAATGTATGGTACTTATCTGTAACTTTTGTTCTTTGTTATCGTTCTGGTTTTTGCAAGCTATGGATTAGAATTTTAAGACACTTGTGTTTGAGGCCACTGATGAAATGAATCTCAGCTGATGAATTAACTTCTCTGATTTATCCATGCAGAAGACAGTTATAAAGGAATATGCCCAATAAGACTGATAGAAATGAATCTGCTTATCAAATAGCTTATAGATACCCATCCTTAGTGTCTGGATTACCATACCAGGTTAGAAAAACACTGCAAACAACTCAGATTGGTGTAAGCAAATAATTCCATGTTTCCACAGAAGATGTTCCTTTTTATTTCTCCATTAATGACATCTAACAAATTAACTTGTTGTGTCCCAGCTAGGGGCTGGTGGTGGGGGAGACTACATCTTCTGCAGAATTGACTATATATGATGTTGAGCCTCATTTCAGGCCTTACAGTGTTGTCTCAGAACTTGTGGTAAAATTTTGAGGTTAGTTCTAAAATATCCCCCAGAAATCTTGCAAAGTTAAAGGTGGGGCTCTGGAAGGCTATTGAGTCATAGGGGCTAAATATGCTATTAGAGCAAGGAGTGCCTCATTGGAGGTGGGCCCTGGGTTATGACCCAGAAGGAATGCATCTTTGTTCTTGGCTCCTTCCCTGTCTAACAGATTCCTTCCTTCCATAATGTGAATAGTTTTTTCCTCTACTTCCTTCTGCCATTTCCTGTCTTGAAGTCAAGTGAGCAGGGACTGATCCTCTGAAAAAAACTATGTCCACATAGCCTTTAACCTTTTAACTGTTGGGTGGTGGGTATCTTGTGGCAGTGATAGGAAAGCTGAGCTGAGCAGCATTGATCTCCCAGCCTGATGAGCTCACTTTGACAACACATGAGCACTTGAAGCACACTGCATCAGTGTAGCCTTTTTAGGCCATATCTTATTGGGTAGATACTCATCTTTTAACAGATAAGCTGTTGAATACAGTGTTCAAGTAAAATTATTTAGTAGATCTTTCATGTTCTTTACTGTTGATATTTAACTCATACTTTTGAACACTATCATCGTCTCCTCAAAGAAAGAAAGAAGAAAGAAAGAAAGAAAGAAAGAAAGAAAGAAAGAAAGA
>NW_004524726.1:1911143-1925909 GCF_000260255.1 Octodon degus
GAAAGAAAGAAAGGAGACAAGATGATGTTTGCACATGTGGGTCTGACTTATTTCATTTGTGATTATGTTTTCTCCATTAAGTAAAATTATCACATCTTTATGCATTCCTCATTTGATGGTCATCTGGGTTGTTTCCAGTATTCAGCTAAGACAAAGTGCACTGCTATGAACATTGATGCACATAAATGTTGTGGCATGAGGTTTCTAGTTCTTCTGGAAAAATACCCAGGAGTGTAATAGCTGGCTTGAATGGGATCTTGAATCCCAGCTTTTTAAGGAATCTGCACACCGACTTCCATAGTGTTTGTACGAGTCTGTACTCTCACCAAAAGTGAAAAAGCATTCCATTTTCCCCATAGGTTTTCATTTTCTCCATTTTTTTGTTGTTAGTGATTCTTTCTGGGATCAGATGAAATCTCAGTAATATTTTAATTTGCATTTTAAATGACCAATGATGATGAACATTGTTTCATATATTTACTTGTAATTTGCATTTCTTCATTTGAAAAGTGTATACTCATCTTATGCCCATTTTTGGACTGGGTCTTTGAATTTAGGGAAACCACACATTTAATAATAACATCCAAAAAACCCAAAATACATAGGAATAAATCTCAAAAAGGAAGTAAAAGATTTATACAGTGAAAATTATGGCACTCTGAGAAAAGAGATTAAAGTAGATTTGAGAAAATGGAAAGATATTCCATGTTCCTGGATAGAAAGAACCAATATTGTGAAAATGACCATACTCTCAAAATTGTTACAGATTCAGTACAATTCAAATTCAAATGCCATTTTTATACCTCACAGCAATAAGGAAAACTTTCCTCAACTTCATTTGGAACCAGAAGAGATCAAAAATATCAAGAGCACCCCTGGGAAACAAAGGAAAGACAAGAGGCATCACCACCCCAGACCTGAAATTATACTATAAACCAAGCGTGATAAAATCAGCATGGTACTGACATAGAGACACACCCAAGGATCATTGGAACAGTTTAGAAGATGAAGACGTAATGGCAAACACACTCAGCAACTTTATCTTTGATTAAAAGGCCAAACATGCTCACTGGAATTAAGATGGACTGTTTAATAAATGGTGCTGTAAAGTCTGACTCTCCACATGCCCAAAGCTAAAATCAGACTCATGTCTATCACCATGCACTAAACTAAAGTCAAAATTCATCAAAGATTTAAATATTAAAACAAAAACACTAAATTTCTGGATGAAAATGTAGGTAGAAATCTTAAATACTTAGGGATAGATAGACATGAATTTTGGCATGAACAAAAACCAAATTACATAAGAAATACTTCATCTGCATAGTCATCTCAGATGCCCATTCAACAACTGGAATCACATCTTTTTAAAAAGTTTCTGTCCTTCAGAAGAAATCTCCAACAGAGTACAAAGAAAACTCACAAAATGGGAAAAATCACAGTTTTTGACTGTCCCTTTGACAAAGGTCTTCTATCTAGAACATATGAAGATTTAAAAAACACTAAATCTCTCTCTCTCTCTCTCTCTCTCTCTCTCTCTCTCTCTCTCTCTCTCTCTCTCCTACCCCCTTTTCTTCCTTGCTGCTAGGTATTAAAAAGATTTATTTCATTTTTTTCTTTGCAGCCAGCTAATCATGTACTGAAATTATGGATCAAAATAAACTACTCTTCCTTCAAAAAATTAAGGATGTCAGGTATTTTGTCCCACCAATGTCAAATTGGCTAAAACATCTGGAATTCCATCCTGACTATTTCTGAACATGATTCATCTGTCCTCTATGGTAACTTAGGCATTCTGGTTGGTGGAATTTCAAGGTATCAGAACAAATAAAATAAGGTCTTTTGATATTCTAAAAATACCATCAACAGAGTTACATTTATTTTATTTTTAAATAATTTTATTGAGAAACAAATAGCAATGAGACAGTTTTGAAACCAATTAGTAGGACAGTTTTAATACTTAATACATTGCATATTGTTGTCTTAGTGATTATTCATTGTACAAGATGCAGACATTATACCCCTGTCTACAAACATTATGGATCAAATCCTTCTATTCATTGAATTAAGAGAATGTAGCTGTATATCTATCATAACTATTTTGATAACTATTTTGGTAACTATACAGATACCAAATGGTCATTCATTGTCAACAATTATATTTCTTCTGATTTAAGAAGCTGGGAATTCCAAATTTTAGGTCTTTTTTTTCTGTCAGTTAGAAAAACAACATATTAAAATGTATAGTCCAGGTGTTAAAAATGTCCCTACTAACCAAGAAATTTATAATTACTTTTGGTTAATAGACAGGAAATTATCCAGGAATTTTCTTCAATATTGTATTATATTATATTATGTTATATTATGTTATATTATATTAATAAAATAATAGATTCTAAGGGATTGGAATTAGTCTATTAGTCTATATGCTATGGAATTCCAACAGTAAGACATACAGGAAAAAGAAAATCTGTGCTGTGGAGAAAGTAAAATGTTCATTGTTTGTTAGGATTAGGTGAGTGAAAGAGAGAAAGAGGCATAAAATAGCATATTTAAGGCAGTTGAACTACACTGCATAATATTACAAGTTTGGACAAAATTATATGACATGTATCTCCAAGTAGCTGAAGCTATAGCTTACCAACTAGATGCATTCTTGTCTTGTGAGAAGCACAACCTCAGTTATATCCAAGTTGTCTTTGGGTTCATTCTTCTACCCTCTATGAATAGTCCCTGACTTCCATTCATATGTTTGACCAAAACAACTCTCCTCATCAAGAAATCACTTAGCCACATCCTTGGTTTCTCTCAAATAGTGTTTGATTTTTTTTTTTTTTTACCAAAAAAGGGGTGAGCTGAGAATTTTCACATTTATAAGAATATGTCCTTTTGATTAACAAGTGTATCTTTAAGACATTCCTCTCTTTTTCTTTTAATGGAAGTAGTCAGAAACAACCTAGCATTACTTTGAATACTTTATTTAGAAATGCATTAGCAAAATATGTGATTCATTGCTAACAAATTTCACCATTCACAAAATCTTGGAATCCAAACACTAAGTTCTTATCATTTTATAACAATAATCAAGGCAAAGACCTTTCCCCCAATTTCTAATATCATATTACTTATATCCTTTTGAGAACTTATCAGCAAGTTCACCATACGGATGGTCCTTACCATCTGTACTTCTTCCTTCTAAGGCCTCTGAGTTATGGTCTAAGAATGTTTAAGGTCTGTCTTTTAATCTACTCTGCTATTTCTTAGCCATGCCAAGTATCAGACTTAGTGGTCCATGTATGCCAATAATAGGATGTTTCCAGCACACACTTCAGAAATCCTCATCCTGCCCACATCAGCCAGCTCCAAAGTCACATGCACATTGTTTTGGAGAACTTCTACTTTACTTCAACACATCTACATTTCAGTGAAAACTTTCTGTTTCACTCATTTTCATATGATTCCCATAATACCATCAACTGAGTTACAATTAGGCAGCAATTATATTTCTTTTGATTTAAGAGGCTGGGAATTCCAAATTTTAGATCTTCTTCTGTCAGTTAGAAAAACAACATATTAAAATGTAAAGTTCATGTGTTAAAAACATCCCAACTACTCAAGAAAATTGTAATTACTTAATAGACAGGAAATTATCCAGGAATTATCTGCAATATTATATTAATAAAATAATAGATTATAAACCCAAGTGAAAAGCTTTAGAATAATATTTTTACATAGCTGTTGATTAGTAGACATTTTATTATTTCCTATCCTAGCCATAAAATTGTTTGCAACTACACAAACTTTCTGAAAATGCCTTAGTCCTTGTTTAATGTTTGACTCATAGACCTACTTTGCCCAGCAGAAGCAGCACTGGACAAAGACATATTAACAGAATCATTATGAAATGTCAGTCAGGTCTGGGCACCAAAACTCAAACAGGACGAAGAGGACACCCACTTGGATGGTGACAAAATGTGCTCCTTAGTGTGGGATGTTAATGGAGCAGTTCAGGAAGGCAGGTTAGAGACTGACAGGATTAAAACACAACCCACAAATGTGATGCTGGGCCTGAAACATCAGAGCCCGGTATGTGTGGACAGCTTGGGAAGGATGGCCTAATATGAAAATCATGTCCAGATGTGGCTTAAAAGAGCATTTTGCATGCTTTATGAATATGTGTAGTCATCCTTCAGTATCTAGAGACATTTTCATCTGAGACACCCCACATTAAATAGCAAAATCCATTGGTACTGAAGTACTTTACATAAAATTTCATACCATTTGATTATAATATATGTACACCCAACTTTGTAATTTAAATCCTAACTCTTTAGATTACTTATAATACCTAATATAGTTCAATAGTTGTTATACTGTACTAGAAGGAAAAACTGTACATTTTCAATACAAATGCAAATTTTTCAAGTATCTCTAAACTACAGTTGGTTGAGTATATGAATGTAGATCCTTCAGATGTGGAGGACTGATTGTATTGTAAATTATCTTTTGCATTCTCAACTACAGCTATTCCTTCACTTATAATGGGATCATTTCTCACTAGAACTTTTATAAATTGAAAATATCATAACTCAAAACTGCATTTAATACACCTAATCCTGAACATTACTTGACAACAAAGTACACTGAATGTGTTTACCCTCATGATTGTTCTTCTCCTTTCCTTAACTATAAAAGAATATTTTCCTATGTCCCTAGCCTGAGAAAAAAAATCAAAATTCAAAATGTGAAGCCCAGTTTCTACCCAATGTTTAAACATTTTAAGTTGAGACGTATCTGTAGTTTAAAAGTTAGTTTTCATCGCTGTGTCCGTCAGGGTTTATCAGGAAAACAGATATAACATGAGATATACAAACGTATAAAAAGTTACAAGTTTGGCTTTCTGTGGTAGGCCACAGTTGGAGGAGAAGCCTACAGAGTGTGTCTCCACATTGGAGGCTGAAGGATTCAGTCCAAGTTCTGGAGCTCACTGCAGTGCTCTGTGCAAATCCATATCAGGAAGCTGATGGGCCTGCAACAGAATGTTGAAGGCAAAATACCAAAGAGTCTATATTGAAAGGCTGAAGAGTCCCAGGAGGAAGCTGAACATTCAGCAGTAGAAGCCAGCCAGGAAGTGACAACCATGCTGAAGGTGAAGACTAGAGCTCTTTTAAAAAACCAGCAATCAGTCCTTCCTCCTTTCCCTGTACTGCATGCAGCCTCCCTGCCCTACAAAATGGTCCTTTACAGGAACAGCGTCTCCACACCTTTCTCTTTCACAGGCCCAGGATGAATACAAAGTAAGGACTTTGGTCTGATGTTGACTGGCTTACATAATTAACCTTCTAAACTTCTTAAGTTGACACCATGAATAGCATGCTAGAGTGATAGGGGCATGTTCTTTACACCCCAGGATGTAGGACTGCTCTTATCCCCTTAAGCCTCTAGGCTTCTCAAGTTGACAGTGTGTCAGCCATAAAAATCTTACTATTCACTATCTGGAAAGCACACACTAAATTTCTCCACTCTATGAAGCTTAATGTTCATGCATGTATTTACTGATCTCCTGGATAATACAAGAATCTTAAAATATTTGTCTCTGTTAATTCTACTCAAATGTATATGGTTAACTTATTAATTCTAAAACTATATGACATTTTTGCTCTACACCTGTAGTTGTTTTCTAAGATTGATTCATATATTTTTAACTTTTTAGATCCAAACACAAAAGAAAAAGCAGATATATTTATATGTTTTCTGAACTGAATGTGTATTTTAATAGACTTGGGTAATATATTTTCATATCATTAACTTTTAAAAACCAATGTTACATGTAATTTTCATTCATCTATTACTTGCTTATCTCTGAGAGAACTTACCAGGGTTCTTAGTCCTTCAGTATCTACATTGGATCCCCTGGCATGCCATGCCAGCCCCAACCCAGGCCACGTTGAGACAATGATTGAGACTAGGCATGGTGGCAAAAGCCTGTAATCTCAGTACTTGGGAGGCTGAAAACAGGAGGATCACTATGAGTCCAATTTATGTAGTGAGACCCTGTAGACCCTGTACGAAATACATAAAAAATTGATATTGGACAGATTCCTCAAAATTAAATAAAACAGTAAAATATGTTATATGCTTTCCATACTAACTTTTGTCCTTGTGCCTATTTGATGGTAAAAATTTGTCTCTCAATGTCAGCAGCCTTTTAATTTGAATGATCTTTACTAGTAAGATAATAAAAATTGTTGAACTATATTTTCAAATATCTCCCTACAGTCATGTCACAACTAAAATTTCACTTTCAGATTACAAGGTGAAATTCCAAGAGATGATCTGAGCAGAGAGAACAGTGTGGGTCTTGCTGATTTTCTTATTCACTTGCAGAACACTTAAAGTCTTAGAAGCTTAGCATCACTGACAAATTGTGTCCAGGACATAAAATAAAAGTTAGATGCCCTAGACTTCTTAGGATGAGACTAGCTACTCAGTCTAAGTAAGTAGACTAAAACCCTGTATAAAGACATTAACATCTTTATCCCTGAAATATCTAGTAAATGTATCCTTTCATTATTTTTTTTGACAGACTTAATTGATTTTATTTTTCTTGTGTAAAAACCCTTTATGTTGTAGCTACTGCTGGAGTTTGAGTTCTCTGGACAGAGACTCTGGTGTGGGTTTTCACAAGATGGTCGGTGAATTCCTGATAGGGAGAATTGGTGAACACAGTCTCTTTCCACAGGTCAGGGGTCAGATAGCTGTAGGTCGTGGAGATGGCATCAAAGGTGGCCTTAGCAGAGTTGCCCAAAGTAGCAGTGCAGCCCCTCACAGAGGTGTAGCAGTCATCAGTAGCAGCCAGCAGCAGCAGCTTCTTGGGCACAAGGGCTGAGATGACACCAGTGCCTCTGGAGGCAGGGATCAGATGCACCAACACTGAGCCACAGCCGCCTGTCACATTGCAAGGAACAGTGTGGGGCTTGCCAATCTTGGTTCCCCAGTAGCCTCTCTTCATGGGGACAATGAAGAGCTTGGTCAGGATGATGGCCCCATGAAAGGCAGTGGCTACTTCCTTGGAACACTTTATACCCAGGCCAACATGACCATGGTAATCCCCAGTGGCTACAAATGCCTTGAAACTGGTCTCCTGGCCGCCACAAGTTTGCTTTGGCACAGGCATGATCTTCAGAACTTCATTCTTGAGAGTTGTGCCCAGAAAAAAGTCAATACTCTCAAACTCCTTGATGGTTAAGGAAAAAAGATAAATTTCCTCCAGGCACTTGATCTTCATGTGTTTTACCAGGTAGTGACAGGAATCCACTCTTTGTGCTAGGCCTTATGGCTATGGAGACTCATCGCACCTGCGACCTCAAAGGCCAAAGCCTCCTCATAAACTGCAGCAGCCACCCATCCCTGGGCCCCAGGGCTTCGGGCCCCTTCTGCTGTACCAGCATCATCCGTTGTTTGGTGTTTCCCAAAAAAGCTCTTTCACTACTTTAAAAATTGAAGAAGGGTCTTGTTTGTTTTCATAGGAAAGATTGCGATGAGCTCCTAACAATGTCTCGGTCAGGGTTTTCTAAGTACGACCTTTCCATTCACTTTTTTGTAACTTAGTGTTTGCTTTACCCTATGAGTTGATCTAAGTCTTCATGTTTTATGTTAATGTAACTTTTCCTTATACTCTCTAATGCATCTTGGTAGTTATTAAAACTTTATTGTAGTATTTCTACATTCTGAAAAACACAAGTGCTTAACATGAGTCATAAAATATTATGCAATGGATAGAGACAAAGCCCTGGGTAAGAGGGAATTATGAGTCTGCCCATGAAGAAATTCATTTAAATTCAGTTTAACTCATTATAATCTGGCAACATTTTGTCAAACATATCATGTGTTCTTCATTTGCTACAGTGATACCAATAAACCTGCTTTTCATGGGAGAAGTTTTTAAATAGGGTATCTCCTAGTGTCATACTCCTATAGCTATAAGACAGTTTTGAGGAAAATACTCAAAAAGTTTAGATAAGCGAATCTGATATAGAGAAAAATATAGCTTCCAACCTGCTAGATTTCAGATATGTTAAGTCTATGTCCCCTGAAATGGAAAAATGAATTCTAAGGAAGAATAAAGTTAAAAATAGGAAAAACAATTGAAAGATAGGAAGGTAGGTTGCCACTGAGGCCACTTTTAAAAAATATTTTAATAGAGCAAAAGCATAAGGTAGGCATAAGTTGTAAAGTGAGTACAATTGATGTTGGTCAAACAATAATTAGCCAGTAAGATTACAAGTTTAGCTAACATGGATCTAATAAAGGAGAAGGTCACATATCAAGGGCATGTAGAAAGAGCAAAGGCATTTTTTAGGAGTGATGGGTCTTCTTATTTGGGTCACCACCTGGGTGAATGATGGACTTTACTGGGCAAGGTGATACCAATGATAGTATAATTCCAAATTAGTATGTATCCCTTAGAGGAGGTTTGTAGGCCTGGTCATTGCCTCTTTACCTCCAGCCCTTATCTTCTTCAGGTGTGCCTCCAGGGATAATTCTGATGTATTATTTTTTTCTGATCACTTCCTTGACTTCTCATTCCATCTGTATTTTAATTTCTATCTAATTTAGGGGTACATACGAACTCAAAGTAAAGTTAATCTCCTACGGGGGACAAAGTGATTAGATCATTTGATATTATCATCCTTTGTGTGGTTTCATATTTATGAGCATTTGCTTAAAGTCATATAACAAAACTGATGAAGACACTCAGAGAAAAAAATTATAATGTTGTTAATATCAAGGTGCCTTTAGTCAAGAAAAAAAGTTTAAAAGTCAGGTGAGAAAAAGTGCTGAGACTCCTAAAAAGAAGGCCAAAGGGATTGTGGAAGAGCATATTCGCTTTTTGCTGGGTCTTCTTAAGCTTGAGAGTGAAGGACTTTGAGTTGGACACACCTAGGAAGCTTTCAGATTTGATGACAACCTACTTCCCAAGCAACACATATTGAACAAAAACATCTAAGTTTGTGAATCTTATTGCCCAAGAAAAGAGTATGCTTCTGATAGGGATTTGATAATATTTCAAAAAGTAAATCATGGATGGATATCCTTAAAGAGTTCCAGAATTCAAAGGATTTATATTGGTATCTAAATGAAAATGAGAAAATTGCTAAATAATAGGACAGATGGTCTCAGAAAAGACAAGATCTTAAATGAAGTCTTGAGAAGGAGAAATGTGTCTGAGCCAAATGCCTTGATGAGGAAGTTATTTTCATGAGTAAGGATTTTCTTTTTACCCAGAAAAGAAGACTATTTGAGCCAATAAGTTATAAATAATGTACTGTTTATGAAGTTATTTTCCTGGTCCAGGATTTCCTAAAAAAAAAGAAAAAAAAAAAAAGCAAGAAATTGGGCTCATGGAAGTAATTGACTTCTCTGTTCATTAAAGGAATTTTAAGATGAATGAACTTTTACAACTGTAAATGCTGTGGTTTCTTTTTGCAGATGATTATGACATTTCAATTTTCAAAAATATTGCATCTGATCTCCAGGAGTATTAGAAATTATTTAATCCTGTAAGTGCATTGAAGTGTCCAAGGAAATTTACAGTAAGTTCATTTCTGGGAAAATATCCTAAATTATTAAATGATTTTGTTGTTGTTTCTTTCTTGTAAAAATAGTTTTTATAGAAATTATAAATTTTTAAATGCAGTACATTATATATATACATATACATATATATATATATTTATGATGACTTCATATGCACATATATTTGAAACTTAAAAGAATAATACACCTCTGGAATAATTTTGTTACTTATAGAACTTAAGTTTAAAATTGTACCACCATCACCTATGAATTTTATAGCTAGCAAGTATATCTTTGAATACAAATTTTATTGAAAAAATGCAAGGTTTATAAATTTCACAGATCTTAAAATTTAAAATAGGAGGTAAACATGGTAAATGTAGTTTCTTTATCTTTCATTATCATATAATGAATATAGGTGTTAAGCTATTAGTACTTTTCCTCAAAATAATGTTTTATTGATGAAGACATCATATTTTACATGATAAATTCATAGAATTTTACCTAACACTTAAAAATTAAATTAAAACAATATAAAATAGTAAGTGAAAACTTTCATGAAACTACTTAACTTGAAATTATCTATAATGTGATCACATACAATATAACTATATATTTCTTTGATGATATTATCAATTACTTTTAATGCACATTTTGAACAATGTGGGATGGAAAAATTTCGCATTGTAGATATTTCAAGAATTTAGGAAGTAGCGTAATGAATCATATATTGGTCAGAATTTGTGTCACTGGGACTCAATACTCAGCACCACAACTAAGAGGAAGACAGGTTGAATTTGGCTCATAACTTCAACAGACCCAGTCCATGGACAACTGATATCAATGAAGAAAAGTAATGACCAGACAACATGACAGGACAAACCTGCTTCATCTATGGTAGCTGAGAAGCAGGAACATGGAACATAATCTGAGAGTAAGGGACCAGGTGACATATCATGGGCCCATGTTTGATCCTCTATTCCCTACCCAGATATGCATAGAAGTTTGTTAAAATGTTACTGTAGGCAAGGGACTGTCAGATAGCTCAGCAGACTAAAGCACCTTCTTAGCAGAGCGTAGCAGCTGGCGTTCGATTCCTGGTGTGGCATGGCATGCTGACCCTGCCCCCACGGTATCCTGAGACAACCACTGAGACTGGGCATGGTGGTGCATGCCTGTAATCCCAGCACTTGGGAGGCTAACAACAGGAGAATCACTATGAGTCTGATCCATGTAGCAAGACCCTATATACTCTGTAGACCCTGGCTTAAATTCATTAAAACAAAAATTACTGTAGGCAAATTGCAGGCCAAACAACTTTATATAACATAATTAATGGTCATAAGTAGTTTGAAATGATTTCTTGACATTCTGTATCTTACATAGCTATCAGAGGGACAGAGACAGACACAGAGCTAGAGGTGAAGACAGATGGGAGGTTGCAAGGGTTCTTTGCTATGATTGCCTGATAGTAACTATTAAAATTCTTACCAGAATCACAAATTTACACAAAGACTATAGCAACTTTACACAGAAATAATTCTGCAGGGATATTTGCCCAGCCACTTTTTTCAATCTCAGATAAATATCACCTTGATTAATAATTGTGACTAAAGATTATTAGTTTAAAATATATTGCAGAATACTCTTCTCTTTGGTGAATCTAGCATGATCAGTGGCAATGGAATAAGAAGAGTGCCTGAGGAAAGGATGAGAGGCAGTAGAAAGGCTACAATGCTGCTGAAGTCAAGGTAGTGACTGAGGCATTTATTCGAAGTTCTTTGGTTGTCTATTGAGATATGCCAAGCACAGGAATCAAGAATTCTATTCTTTGCTTCAAAAGATGATACCCAATAGTACATTGACTGCAAAGTAGAAAGGGAGAGTGGGAGCAAGAACTCAAAAAAGATAATCTAATACGTACTTAAAAAACAGATGTTTTGTGCTTAAATAAACATGTGTTTTCTCCAAAATAATGGCTTTATTTTATAAAAACATGACTAAAAGCAAAACTAAAACATTTTAGAAAGTGGAAACAATTTTTATAACCCAATAAAGTGTTAAATGAAATATGACACTTATGGGATTAAAAACTCACAAAGCACATTCATTGGTAGGCTCTCTCATAATCCATGGGACAAGGTTCTGCATCATAAGAACAGATCAGAGATAGAGTACATAATTATTGAATTTGAGCCATCTGGAAAATAGAAACTCTAACCTGTTCAGCAACACAGCTTCATTTGGTGAATTGAAGATAAAGAAATGCTTCTCAACTGTGGAACTTGTTCAATAAATTTGGGACAAGTAGAAGAATAGTGTCCTGTCTAGAGAAGTTGAGAATGGTTTTGACTTAAAATTATATATTGAGATGGACTAATAAGACCTTTGATGAAATATATGTTATCACAATGTGGATATGATAATCATTTTAAAAACACATATAGACAATTAGATAAACAAAACTGTCATTTTCTTATTTTTAATTTAATTTAATTTAATTTTGAAAAGTAAAAACAAAAAAGAACAAAAATGAGAAACAAAGACAGAAACAGGGTAACATACATTAATACATATGTTACGGATTTTTAAACCAATAATAGCTGATTAACAATGGTTGACATATTATCTATTTTTATCATCAAACCTGTTGCTCAGATTAACAGATATAGTTATGTAAGATTGGACATATGGTTGCATATTATTGCTTGCTTTCAAGAATCCTTAATTTTTATTCTTGTCTCTTTTTTCTCATTTATTAAAATGTAGAAGTTGCACAAAAAAGGTATTTGAAGGTAGTAACAATCAGTATTTTAGTTTTATAATGTCATTTTGCTATTCACACTAGATACCCCAGCATTGATAAGCAAATGTATTAGTGAATAGAGAAGAAGTCTTTGTGGAGATGTACAATAACAATATTGTTTTCTTAAAAGCAAATATCAAGTGTCAGTAGTGACACTCAGCTTTGTAGAGATTCAGCCTCGCTTAGCCTCGCACAGTCCTGTCACACACCTACAGTGGCTTGTAATGATCAATTCCTAGAAGAGTCAAAAGAAATAAATAATAAAAAGCAGTCTACATACAACTGTGGTATGTGATAGTATGTGGAATTTAACATGACAGCACTTAAAAATCATTAATATGAAAAGAGGCAGTAATAGAGAAATGAAATTACAATAAGATATGCTACTCAACAGAAGCAACAACAAAATAGATTTCTTTTTACTTTATAAGCTGCATTAGATATTGATGTAGTGGGGCCTACCAGATAGCTCAGCAGACTACAGTGCCTGCTTAGGCAGAGTGCAGCAGCCGGGATTTGATTCCTGGTGTGCTGTGCTAGCCCCGCCCCCAAGGCGTGCTGAAACAGTGATTGAGGAGGATTGTGGTGGTATGCGCTTGTAATCCCAGCACTTGGGAGTCTGAAGACACGTGGACCACTACAACTTCCATCTATGTAGTCTGACCCTGTACACGCTGTACATTTTTTTTAAAAAGGAAGAAAAAAAAATTAATGTAGAAAGCATTCCACTTAAAAGAAGTGACTGTTTCAGTTTAAGAAATATAATCCAACTATATTTGTCTGTGAAAGTCAAATGAAAATAAAGATCTATAAAGAGATATTTCAGGCAATGAATATCATCACAACAGACAAAATATGACAAAATTGCTACTAGAAATAAAAATGAAAATTTTGTATTTACAGAACTGTAAATCCTTCAAGGTGCATAATCATAAACACAAGTCTACCTAATTAAAAAAATCAGAAATAGAAGATAATGAAATGACAAAAATGTATTTAATTAATATTAGATAAAATAATGTTTATAGATTGCAATATTCTGTTTTGAATAAGAAATAGATTAATGAAGATTAACATGAAAAACATCTTGAAAGATATCATCAAAAAATAAAAGTAAGATAAATCTCCAGACCATTGAAACAAGATCAGAATATATTTTCCTCTCTGTTCACAGGGACCACTGCTGACTAAATGCTAAACCATAAAATACATTTTAGCGTGTTGAATCAAAAAAGATGTAAAATTTTCCAATGATAATTAAATAAAATGGGAAATAAAAACATAAGCAAATTTAAGAAATTTGAAGACATCACAATAAAAAGTACAATATGTTTTTAGATGAATTTAAACAAAACTGCAGCATAGCAAATCATGTCAGCAGAGAATGACCAATACTAAGGAAAAATGAATCAGCTAGTATAGAGGAAAGATAATGGCTTTAAGATAAAGCTCAATGGTTGATATTTGAAGAGGTTAACATTAGAACTTGGCAGCAGAGCCTGCTCTTCCATTTTGCTCTTCTGCTTATGTTGTTTTCTGCTGCTATGAGCTGTTGCCCTCTGCCATGTGCCACTCTGCCTTGGAGACAGCCAAGTGTGGAATAAAACCTCCCAAAACAGTGAGATAAATAGACCTTTCCTTTGTTTATTCTGGGTGTCAGATATTTTGTCTCAGCAATGAGAGAAAAATAATTAAGACATGGACGCATCTTCCTAATGAGCATAGATGCAAAATTCCTCCATAGGATACTGGCAAACATAATGCAGCAAATCATCAAAAATATTACATACCATGGACAATTAGGACTCATCTCATAAATGCAAACTTGGCTCAATATGTGCAAATCAATAAGTATAATATATCATCAAAGTCAAGGACAAAAACCATATGATTATTTCAATAGATAAGGTGAAAGATTTTGGCAAAGTTCATCACTCATTCATGATAAAAGCCCTATAGAAAATTGGGACAGAAGGTCTTTATATCAATCTAATAAAACCTTACATGGCATGCCAACAGTCAACATCATGCTAAATGGAAAAAATTTGAAAGCTTTCACTCTATACTTAGACTAAGACAAGGATGTCCACTGTCTCTACTCTTATTCAACGTAGTCCTAGAAACTGTAGTCAAAGCAATTAGACAAGAGAAAGAAATAAAAGGATTAAGGATAAGAAAGGAAAAAGTGAAACTATCACTATTTGTGGGTGAAATGATATGTTACTTAAAAGACCCCAAAAACTCCATTAAAAACTTGCTAGATTTAATAAGCAAATTTAGTGCATTGGTGGAAACAAAGATGCACTGCAAAATCAATTGTTCCTCTACTTGAAAAACAAACTCACTGAGAATGAAATTAGGGTAACACCACCATTCCAATA
>NW_004524726.1:1933119-1934220 GCF_000260255.1 Octodon degus
ATCATCAACTGTTATTCTTTTGATATTTTTGTTATCAAATTTTGCTTTACTTTTTTCTATAAAAGTCGACAACAATAAATGCTGTCAAAATGCAAGAGCCATTAAAACTGCCATGTGCTATTATTAGGATTATAAAATGGTGCACCCATTTCAACAGAACAGTTCAACATTTCCTCAAATATTGTACAGTATTGATAGTTATACCTATCACCAATTTATGATAAAAAATTCTTACATAAAGAATTCATGCATAAGTATGTATAATACACATGGTCAAAAAAAATGAAATTATTTACATAAACTTTTGTACAAAAATGCTCATACCAATATCATTCATAGTATTTTAAATGTGTAAACAAAATAGCCATCAATTAATGAATAATAGATGAAAGGTGATATAGCCAAAGTAGATTAGTATTCAGCTATAAAAGTTAAAGCAGTGATACATGCTTTAGTATCAGTGGATCCTGATAGCACTAAACTAAGTGACAGGACCAGTGATTATATGATCCTGTCTTTATAAATGAAAACTATATATAAATAGTACAAATTTATATTTGTGCTTTTTTATAGAAAGAAACTTCTTTTATGTGTACTTTAACTTTTCAAAAATGCTACTATATATAGAATAAGGAGTAGGGAGATAGATCTTTCTGAAAGAAAAGGGGACAAAGTGGTGGGGAATGAGGGTAACAAACTGCAGACACGTAATAAACATCATTATATACTTCAGAACATGTTCCAGAGGATGAAAAAGGAGGAGGAGGAAGAGAAGGAGGAAGAGGAGGAGTGGGAGAAGGAACAGGAGGAGAAGGAGGAGGAGAGGGAGAAAGAGGAGAAACAGGAGGAGAAAAAGAAGGAGGAGGAGGAGGACAAGAAGGAGGAGAAGGAGAAAGAGAAAGAGGAAAAGGAGGAGAAGAAGGAGGAGAAAGAAGGAGAAGGAGCAGAAGGAGGGGGAGGAGGAAAAGGAAAGGAAGGGAAAGGAAGAGGAGTAAGAGGAGGAGAAAGAGGAGAAGGAGGAAAAGAAAAGAAGGAAAAGAAAAAAGAGGAGGGGGGAAGGAGGAGGAAAAAGAGGAGAGATAAGAGAAGGAGAAGGAGGAG
>NW_004524726.1:1937348-1939043 GCF_000260255.1 Octodon degus
AAGAAAGAAAGAAAGAAAGAAAGAAAGAAAGAAAGAAAGAAGAAAGAAAGAAAGAAAGAAAGAAAGAAAGAAAGAAAGAAAGAAAGAAAGAAAAGGAAACAATCTAAAGAATGATGTAAAAGACCTCTATGTTGAAAATCACATACTCTAATAAAGGTAACTGAAGAGGATTTCAAAAAATGAAGGCATTACTTCCTTTAGGGTAGGAAGAAACAATAATAGTGAAAATGGCCATACTTCAAAAACTGTTATACAGATTTAAAGCAATTCTGATTAAAATTCCACAGCATATCTCACAGAATTAGATCAAAGAATCCTGAAATTCGTTTGAAACCAGAAGAGAGCTATAATGGCAAAGGCAATCCTAGATAATGAAGGCAAGACAGAGGGCATCACAATCCCTGACTTGAAATTATGCTACAAAGTTATGGTGATAAAAACAGCATGGTGATGGCAAAAAAATAAAAAAAGAACCAAAGATCAATGGAGCAGGATATCGATGAAGCAAAATACCTATCTATCAATGAAACACCTTATTAATGATAAAGGTGCCAAACCCATTCACTGAAAGAAAAATAGCTTCTTTAATAAATGATGCTAGAGCAACTGCCTTGAACATGTCAATGATTAAAAAACAACTTGACAGCATAATCAGAATCGAAACTGTAAAGAGATTCTTTTTATGTACCAGGCATAATCAGAAATTGAACAAATTAAACTGCTTCACAGAGGTCCCATTAGACTTAGCTCTTCCCCTCTTGGGTATTTTCTCAGAAGAAATTAAAATATCATACCACAATGCCATACGCACACCCATGTTTATGGCAGCACAATTTATAATACCTAAATCTTGGAAAAAACCTAAATGAATATCAAATGAGGAATGGATAAAAAATGTGGTATTTTAAACAATGAAGTATCACTCAGCTATAAAGAAAGATTAATTCAATCTTTTATAGGTAGATAGGCGCAATTAGAGACCAAACTTGCAACTGAAAAAATTCTGACTCATATGTGTAAGCATTGTATTGTCTCTCTATTGTAAGAAATTGAAAAGAGTAAATAAGACTTAAAACGTACAATAGATATTATGAAAGGGCAGCTCAAAAATGAAAGAATAACTGAGATAAGGAAAAGGAGAAAAGGATGAGATAGATAGATAGATAGATAGATCTCTATATATTTGTACTACTACTTTCTATTAGTTAATTGAAAGGCACAGTTAAAGCTTTTATTGCTTGATCAATATTACGTGGTTATATCTGCTAATCTGGGCAACTACTTTCAAGGCAACAATATGCAATGTAATAACCACTGTTAAGTTCCTATCATTTTGTTTTGAAATACTGCATCATTTTTATTATTCTTAATTAGTGTCTTTAAATTAGAAAAAAGTGATTTAAATTATTAATATCAAAAAATGCAAGTAGTAATATCATACCAAAATAAAACAGTAGTATAAGAAAATGTTTATAAGATAAATTAACAAATCCATAGAATCACAAATTGCAAACTCTTAACCAAGAAACATAATAATGTGAACATAATTAATAAATGAAAATTGATTAATAGCAACACAAATATTTCAACAGATAAAAAGACAGATCAAGATGATTTCACAAGTATATACCATCAAGTATTTAAGGTTAAATTAACACTAGCTCTTTCTACTTCAGTAGTTTGATATTGCTTTTT
>NW_004524726.1:1946066-1954913 GCF_000260255.1 Octodon degus
CCTGTGCTTTGCTAAGCTTGTTCTAAGTAAGTGCTTTAGACCACTGAGCCATCTCACCAGCCCAATAATTTCTTCTTTAAAGATATTCATAAGTTCCAGGGAGATGGCTCAGTAGAATAAGCACTTCCCTGTCAAGCGCAAGGGTCTCAGTTCAATCCCCAGTTCCTAAAATAAAATAAAATAAAATAAAATAAAAGTAAAGATATTCATATTTATACTGAAACTAAATATATCAGAAGAGCACACTCTTCAAACTCAATAAAACCCTTTGTGCATGAAAGAAGTAATTCAATAGAGTGTGGTCTTTTTAATTAACTATTCTTCATATACTTCTGAAAATTGCAATTCAGTGGATAAGGTATATAACAATACTGATATATATGGATTAATTAGAATTTTAGGAAATTATATTATTTCTTAGCATGATCATTTATATCTCTAGATGGATGTAATTCTTCTTTAATATGTGAAACTTTTATCTATTGAACAGCACCTTTCTGTAAATGCCAATATTTGGAAACAAAGTAAATGTGCATTGATACATAGATAAAATAGTGATATATACTTGAATTGAAATATTATTCAGTATTCAGCAAAGAACATCCACCATATGTGATCACATAGATTAACCTGTAGACACCATGCTAAATAAAGTAACCAATCACAGATGGACCAATAGCGCAGTCTTGTGTTTCCTGACAGCTAAAGTGAGAAGATAATTTTTAGTTCCTATCAGCTACCAGGTATTGTGCAAAATTGGCTTTGCATATATAAGACTGATACAAGATTTAGAAAAACAGAAAGGTCATATGAAAACTAATAAAATGAGATACAATCACATAATATTATAATAGTTCAGAAAATGACACTTATTTGACATTTTAGGTTTTTTCTCCTTTACATAGTGATATTAATGTTTAAGTAGTCTTAATAACTGTCTAAAATTTAGGTAATTACATCTTTTCATTTTATATCACATTTTGCAATTTAATAAGGGAAATGACAGTTTTTGTAAATTGAATCTTTGTAATACTGTATAGTAAAATCTGAGAGTTTATACAGTTAATGAAATTATAAAAAATGTTGAAGATAATATTTAAAAATAATGTTATTGAATCATTTATATTGATGCATTCAAATTTATTTCATTTCTTTTTATCCCATTTGCTAAAAATTGAAAACTTAATAATATTGAACTTAAACAGAACATGATATGTGATACTATTTTCTGCTTTGAAGATTATAAAATGCTCAAAGTCTTTTCAAAATGCAAGACTTAAACAAGCCTACTAGTACTATTCTAAAATCATTTTAGGTTTTATATAATATAATGTTAATGCTTTGGTTTAGATATAAATAAATGTCCCTAAAATGTCTCATATGTGGAGAGTGTTGTTTTTGAAAGGTGATTCAATCCTGGAGACTTTATTCTCACCAGTGATGTGTGTGTGTGCGTGTGTGTGTGTGTGGCCAGCTCAGCCTGCCCTGGCAGTCGGGCTGCAGAGGATAGAACCACAGTCCTGCACTTTCCTAAGCTTGCCTAAACAGGTACTTTACACCACTGAGCTATCTCATTGGCCCAATCAATGATTTAGTCCATTGATGGGCTCATAGCTTTCTTTGCTGTTCAGGGATTGGAAGATTTGTAGTCATCTGAGGATTCATCCACTGATGATTTCATGGCTATGTGTTGTGTTAGCAGAAGAGACTGTTGGGTGAAGGTCTCACTAGGAGTGTGATTACGGGGACATAGTCCCTCCCCTGGCTCTGTCCTTCTGCTTTCTGTCTGCCATGCAGCGAACACCTTTTCTGCTTCACTCCCTTCTTGTATGATTTTTTTTTTGGTCTTGGAATCTCCATTCATTTACTAAATTCCCTAAACCATGAGCTAAATTAAACATATCCTTCAAATCACAAGTCCCTGTACTGTGTCTAGCAAGGGAAAGCTGACTGACGTAGAGGACATTCTGATTTTTCTAATTTAATAGCAGAGGATACTTTTGCACATGAAAATGTCTACATATATATTGTATGGGACCAAATTAAAATGTGGACCCTTCACAATCTCTCAAAATATACAAAAAAATAATAATTCCGCTGTAGTCTTTTACCCAAATTATCATATTGTTTTTATTTATTATTTAATGGCATAGTACCACTTCTTGAAATGCTCGTTGGGTGTGAATAGACCCTTCTGTGTGTCCGGGACACAGCCCGAGGGCTTTATGTATAGCACAGGAATGCGCAATTCGTTGTGTATGAATGCATAATGCGCTTGAGTGCACTGATATTTAAATGTGGAAAAAGCACCATTTCCTACTGTGACAGAGGCAGTTGCACTAATGGATAAATACTAAAATTAATATCAGTGTGAAGCACGTTTCTGCGTTACCCCCATAATTATCTACTTAACAGTCATAATTTATCACTGGAAAAATGTTTGTGTTAAATGATGTTAGTAACACTTTTCTACCCATTGTCGCTTGCAGTGCAGTAAACGCAGTTGGTTATAGACTCATAGCAGTAAGTAATCCCCAAACAAATTATTGGCCCACCTTTAACATATTAATAAAACTTTTGGAAGGTTGTTTTGAATCTTGTTCCAAAGGTAAATTATTCCACTGTTAAGTGGAGGGTCATGAAAAGGAAACCCATACAAGGAGTAGCAGGAGAGGAGGTTAGTGAATGTGTTAGTCACTCTGGCTTTGATGTTGTAGCCTATAATTTCAAGTCTATGTTATGAGAGAATGGTATTGCACTAGGGGAAATTTTGCCTGGAGACAATGTGAATACCCTAACTCGAGATGGGGATATTAACACCCTCTAGTAGATAGAGATCAAGGGTTTCAATAAAACATACACACACACACACACACACACACACACACACACACACACACAAACACGATCTGACCTAAAGGTTAATAATACTTAATAATACCAAAGTGACACTACCTTTTTGCAGCTGAGTTTTCATTTAACATTTTTAAAACATGGAGTAAACTAATCAATTGTGCTCTTTGGATATACCGTGATGGTAAGTACATAACTACCAGAGATACACAAATGAATATCCATGCATTACTTCTTAGACTGTGCCATATTTTCTGATAGCAGGTATCTTTAATTCATGGTTGACATTGGGAAAAACTGTAGTACTTCCATAAGTAAATGAGTTACTCTATGATAACATTTCTTGCAAAACTGAAACTGCAGCTCATGACTTATCAAGTGGTTGAGGATTTATTTTATCCTCCCTGTTACCATCTGCTCTGTTGTTAAATTGCACTGCTCTGCAGAATATTACATTTCCATTATAAAAGGTTGAGAGAACATAATCTGTTATTGGTTGAACAAAATTATTTCAATTATATTTCTCATGGTTTTCAGTTTGACCTCATTTAATTTGGCTTAACCTTTGACTTAAGGCAATATTTGGCTCAGGAATTGTGAAAATATGACATGTATTTTCTGCATATAATAAAGCACAGCATATTGACACATTATAAATGTTAGATTAGTTCTTGATAGAAATTTTACAGAATAGATATTTAGATTTTAGCAACAGTTCATTAGGGAATTACATTAATATTTGAGGATGCAAATATAGGTATAATAATAGTATATGCAAATTCCTACATAACTGACTAATATAGAAATAAGGGGCCAGGGAGATAGCTCAGTAGAGTAAGTGCTTGTCTGGCAAGCACAGGGTCCTGAGTTTAATTACTGGTACCACAAAAAGAAAAAGAAAGAAATGAAACAATGTTTTGCCTTTAGTTGTATAATATGCAATAGTTTTTCCAATAATTGAATGGTGATACTTATATGAAATTTTTGTTATGTAAGATATGGAAAACAATATTAATTACCCTTAATGGTAAAAAGCAAACAAAACAAAGCAAAACAAATACAACCTAGAATTATGACTTCATTTTAATATATTCTGCACTTTGTTGGAACATATTAAGCATTTATTTTAAATTTAGAGAATGAGAAAAATTACAAAGAGGAAACACAACCAATAACTAACAATTGATAAATACCAATAAGTAATGTTAAATATTTCTAGGAAATCTAAGGCATAATGACACTTTCTTAAATAGAAATATCATATCTACAAAAAGTAGTGAATGTTTCCTTCTGCTCTGAATCTTTCCAGAATTCATTTGGGTATTTAAGTGAAAAAATATAGTTGAATTTTTGTTCTTTTAAAGATGTGCAAACTTAGGTCATTGTAGTTTTCTAAAAAGCTGTGTTTCTTGTAAATAACTGTTTATATATTACCTGATAATAATGACAATGGCTGGGCTTCGGGGATAGTTTCATGATCTGAGCACATGCCTCGCAAGTGCAAGGACCCAGGTCTGATCCCCAGTACCATATGCTTGTTGCTGCTAGTTTTATTCTCATTTTCATTGTCATCATTATTTTTTGTCATTCATTTTTTTATGTGTTTATTTATTTGGTACAGGGTCTCACTACACATCTTGGGCTCCTAATGATCCTTCTGTCTCAGCCACCCAAGAGCTGGGATTATAGGTCTGCACCACCACACCTGGTTTTGGTGTCTGGCAGGCCATGCTTGGAGTGCCTGCATGGCATGTGGTACTGTGGACCTGTGGCAAGAGTAACCCACAGGTTACTTTGTTAAGAGAATCTACATACGTCTTGAGCTCTAGAATTTTTACCTGATCTCTTCCTCAGGACCATTATCTGTTGTCCTGCAAGACATCCTGCTCTACAAAAATTATACAGAAATTGGTCAAGAAACAGATTCAGACTTGACACTATATTTCACTGTTATCACTAATTCCACTTACAGGTAAAAATTTCTACATAGATGCAAAGATCCAATTATCTTTTAAAACATAATGGCTTTAGGGCCAGCCAAATAGCTCACCTGATTAAAACGCCTGCAAGCAGGCACAGGGGCTGGGGATCCATTCCCAGGCCTGCCATGCTGACCCCGCCCCCAGGGCATGCTGAGACAGCAATTGAGACTGGGCGTGGTGCCCGAGCCTGTAATCCCAGCTCTTGGGAAGTTGTAAACAGGAAGATCACTACGAGTCGGATCTAGTAGTAAGACCCTGAACACTCTGTAGATCCTTCCCTAAAATTAAAAAAAAAAGTTTTTTTGCATATAAATTCTACACATACTGTGATATATATATATATATATATATATATATATATATATATATTCCCCCCCTTTGGACGTTCTCATAAATGCTAGATTTCAGTTTATAAATTCTTCGATCATTATTACAATGTCTGAATGAAACTGATATTAATGCAGTATGAAGAATTTTTGTGTTGTTGATACTTTGTAATTTTCTGTACAGATAGCGATAAAAAGAATTAGATTTATCTCTTTCCTTGTACTTTGAATATATTTTATGGCCTTAAATTTTGGGTTTTATTATATAATATTGAATAAAAACAATAACTTTTATTTCCATACTGGTGTGAAAACATAGAACCTCTCACAATTAGCCATGTCACTTGTAAGTTTTATGGTTTTCTTCATAAATAAGCATTTTCCTCTTTTTCATTTTTTAGAGAAAATAAAAATATATTGTCAAAAAATTAGAAAAGATACAGAATTTCACTAAATAACATAATAGGAATTCAACAATGGTTGTTATATTGAACAGTGTTGTCTTCAAATTAGTTGTTTAAATTAACAGAATCATGCAAAATTGGTCAAAATTATTTTTTTTAATTAATTTTATTGAGAAAGAAATAGCAATGAGAGTTTCAAAACAGGTTAGTAGGACAGTTATAATGATTAATACATTGCATATTGTTGTCTTCATAGTAGTTATTCATAGTACAAGATGCAGACATGATGTCTTGTCTAAACTCTATCAGTATAAATCTTTCTTCTCATTGAACTTTAAGAAAGTAGCTGTATATCAATTCTATTTTGTATATACATATGTATGTATATTTTTTTCACTATAAAATGGTCCTTCATTTATATCCCCTTTTTTGTTTAGTTTTGTTAGAGATGGGTATTCCATTGCCATTCAAATGTTATAGGTGCGTGAATTCAGCAAAACCGTCCAATATACTCCAGTAGTCCTTAACAGTAGTGGGTTATAAAAAATTAAAAAGAAGAAAAATAAATTAAGCACTAACTGCTCCTTTCAATACTTCTCTAATGTGAGTTTGGATTTTATCATGGGTAGCCATCAGATTTGATCAAAGTATTTTCTGTATTGAGTTATTATATAATTTTATTTATCCTTACAATATGTTAGATTCCAAATGTTGGTTATAAGATGTTAAAGCATCCTTGTATATTTGCCCACTAGTTTTCTCACATATTTTACATTCTCTCTCTCTCTCTCTCTCTCTCTCTCTCTCTCTCTCTCTCTCCAGTTTTGGGAATACCCCACTGAGCTATAACCCCAGCCTTGTTCTTCATGTTTTGTTCTGAGACAGGGCTTCCCCAATTGAAACGCTGCCCGGGATGAGCTGTTCTGTGTGCACCTCTCAGCCTGCTGAGATAACACGTACACAGCAGCACACTTCCCTTACTATTTGGTTGAGAGGTTTGCAACTACTTTTATGAAAAATATTGATATATTTTTTTACTTTCTTGTTAAATTTTCATTTGGTTTCAATATTTGATAAGCTTCACCTTTTGTTTCTGTTCTGGAATTGATTGTAAAATTTGATATCATTGTTTATTAAATGTTGGGTAGAACTCAGTTAAAAATACCTGGATTTAGTAAATATTATTTGGGAAGGTATCTAAGATATGTACATATTAAAACAACAAATTTTTCCTGGATATCACAAGGTCCTGAATTCAATGCTAAGTACCACAAATAAAATAAAATAAAATAAAATATTTTTTTCTTGTATGAGTCGCACACATCTATTTCCATTTAAAGAAAAATAAGTCAGTTCAGTTTAAATCATTAAATTCGTGGACAAAATATGTTTTATAACAGTGTTTTATCTTTTTAATTTCCAGGTTCCCAACATAGGTGTGGTGGACTGACAACTGTTGGTCATTTTGTAACACCCAGCAGAACTGCACCAGCGTAGTGCTGGCTGCACGAGGCCCATCTGTGGACTGTTTCAGCAGCATGTGAGGCAGAACTGGAGAAAAAAAAAGCCATAGGGAGCTGTTGGTTTCCCCAGAGCAGCTCATTCTGGCTTTTCTAATATAAACGCAACTGTTCTCTTTGTTGGAGGAGCTCTGCACCTTGTCACTGAGAAAGGCTGTGGTTTGCTTTGAGGGAGCCTTAGTCCTTACTTTGAGCATCACTTCCTCCTTCAGAGGAGAAGGCAGTGTACTGATCAATGTCGTAGAGAAGCTTGTCATGCTGGCCATCCTAAAATGGACTTGGTTCTTCTCATCATCAGAGGAGCTTGGCACCTTACAACTGAGGATCACTGTGGTACCTCTCAAGGGAGCTCCGGTTCTTACGCTGAGCATTGCTTCCTGGCTCCACGTCAGGTCCCTCTGTCCACTGGCACAGATCCCTCATCCCCATAGCACAGAATCTCTACTTTCCACCACTGACCTTTGGGCCTTCCAGAAAAGATCATTGAAACAGGCCTGTATGAGACATTGTCACAGGCTCTTGGCCTCAAATTAGACTCATGGGAGGGGGTGATGTTATGGGGTCTAGGTCTTCAGCTTAACTCATGCAGTACATTTCCTTGGCATCCAGGCCCCCAGCTGGATTATTTTTACCTTAATAAGTGGACATATTTTCTGCACTCTCTGTGTGTATTACTCTTTGCGTGACTATTATAAAAAAAAACCTTGTAATTAACTGTCCTCTATTGTATTATTTCCTTTACAAATAATTTCCTACAACAAAAGGAAGGTATTGAAGATTGGTTTAATATCCTTCATAGACACATGTGTATTAAAACAAATTTTTCTACAACAAAATGTGATTTCTTGCACTTATAACAGAAATTTGTACTTCACACTTGGTCTTATTTTATATGGCCACAGATCTGTGAATCTTACTTCTCTTTTTAGAAGAATCAGGTTTGGGTTTTCTTCCTTGTTTTTACATGTCTCTTGTTTTTAGTATGTTTTTCTCTATTTTTTCACTTGCATTGAGTACTTTCTGCCCGCCAGCTTCATGCTTGTATTGCATTTACCTCCTTAAATTCTTAGAGTGAATTCTTAGGTTTCAGGCACAGTATATTTTAACTGAATTTTAATTGTTTATAATTCTTTAGTGGATTCTTTATTTATTTTCATAAATGGATGCAATGACATTTTGGAGGAATGCCAAAGGAATAAAAAATGTTAAAAGTGGGATGGGAATGCTTTCCAGTCTAGTTTTCTTTTCAGTTCTTGCAAGGGAAAAGGAGAATGGTAATAACTGCAATAAAATACTCAGTATAACATCCATAAATTCCCTTCTGATGCTGATTATTACTGTCTGCATTTTAAGAATTATGAATTAATATTAAAGGCATAGGAAGTTAATAGTTTAGTCCCTTAGAACTAGAAATTTAGAGTAAAAGGATTTCAATTTGCTTTTTATGCTAAGAGATATATACTCAAGCACAGTGTCATATTGGATATAACATTACAGTATATAAGCTTATTTTCTCATAATATTGTTTCCAGAATATGTTCTTTTTTTTTTTTCAGAACCAGGGATTGAACTCAGGCCCTTGCACTTGCCAGGCAAGCGCTTATTCTACTGAGCCATCTCCCCGGCCCCTTGTTTCCAGAATATGTAAGCATCAGCTGTACAATAGAGTTAGAAAGTACATTATTATATGTTTCATTTCACCACATAGTATATATAGTCACTTCTATTCTTTGATCTTTGTAGTCCTAGGATATGAATATAT
>NW_004524726.1:1955013-1956041 GCF_000260255.1 Octodon degus
TGCTTTTCAGGCAGGTGCTTCTGCCACTGAGCTATCTCCCCAGCCCCAACTTCAATAATTTGAAGAGCTGGAAAAACTTCCTACTTCACTTCATGTGCAGGTTTCACTTTTATGCAAAATTTTGATAATATAATCACAAGAAAAGAAAACGACTAAGCTATATTCCTCATGAATATGTATTCAGACAATCCTCATGAAAATTCTGTCAAAGTTTGATAAAAAAATAATACTGTGGTTAATCATACTGCCAATGTGTGATGTATTGGAGATTTGCCGTGTTAGTTGAGCATACAGTAACTAATCTATGTATTATAATATACAGTAGAGAATTATTCAAAAATCAAAGTCTGAATTTTCTCAGTGTACACACTTAAGAAACAACATCTAATAAAAGCATATATTTTCATGATTACTTACACAACAAATGAGAAATAGAAGAGAATTTTTATCACAATTTCCCAACTAACAAATAAAAATGTGCTCAAAACTATTACCCTTTAGGAAAATGAACGTTCAAAATGCAATGATCAATCACTCCCACACACCATGATAGTTATAATTTAAAAGGTTCAAAATGTACAATAGGTGGCTGGTGATAGCTCAGCAGAATAAAGCACTTGCTTAGGCAAGCTCAGGGACTGCGGTTCAACCACTGGCACCACATGTTGTGCCAGCCCTGCAATCAGAGTGGGGTGAGCTGGCCAGAGTATAGGCACAGTAGTGCACACCTTTAATCTCAGTACTGGGGAAGATGAAAACAGGATGAGCACTATGAGTCCAAGCTCCATAGTAAAACCCTGCAATAGCAAATACATAAAAATGACTAACTAGCTAACTAACTAAATAAATAAAATGTACCATAGGTATTGTATAATTCAAAAAAATACTCAAAAAGAAAAAGAAACTAAGGTGAGAAAAAGGGGAAAGCAAGGAAACGCAAAGGGAAAAATAAGATATAAAACAATTATACTACTAGTTTCTCTTACTTCACTGAAAAGAAAGGGTTGTGCTAATATTATGATTAATTT
>NW_004524726.1:1959492-1976994 GCF_000260255.1 Octodon degus
TATTCTAACATCATGTAGTATGTCTTTTGTGTAATAAGGGAGATTATAATGTGACTAGTTGAAGTAATGTCCCACTCAAATATGTCTGTGCTTCCAGCCCCAGAACCTGTGAATATTCCGCAGAATCTTGCTGATTAGATCCCTGTAAGAGTGGTAACGTTGCTCGAGTATGTCCGGGCTTAGTGAGGTAGAGTTAATATAATCATAAGTGCTCTCATACCAAGGAGGCAGTCATATCAGAGTCAGAAGGTTGCAGTAGTGTGAAAGGTGGCCACAAACTAATGAATGCAGGCATCTACGGAAATTGGACAAAGGAACAATGCATTTCCTTTTTTTAAGGAGAAAATACCAAAAACAAATGGACAAGGAAAGAAGTTATTTCTGAAGGCTCTCATCCTTGCTATTTCCCTAGGCTTCTGACTTCGGGAACTGTAGAGAGAATAGATGTGTACTGTTTTGAGTGACTAAGTATGTGTAAAATTCTTATAGTGCCAATAGGAGACAAGTACACCACCCAGGTGGAAGATAACTTCCTATGTCAATACCACGAACTAAAGCGCATCACTTAAACTATTGAAGAACCTGAAAATAACAGTAACAGAACTACTGCATGGTATTGAAATGTGAAACAAAGTGCTAAAAGTCACAAAGAAAAGATGGTTTAGCATATGTTGCCTTTATCACTTCTATTAGCACTACAATCATAGTAATTACAACTCTATCGAACAGCGACTCAAAATCTACTTGGGGATGATTATTGAAATTATTGCAGAATTTAGAGATGCAGGAAGAACTCCATTCTCTATAAGCAAGCTGTTTCTCTGAATAATTGCAGTATTTGATTTCCACCTCCACCATTTTCAGCATTTTTACACAACCTCCCACTCTATTAGAAACAAAAGCCAAGACCTAATGGAGGTCTGCAAGTAAATGATGCATTCACACTTTTCACTTAATTCAAGTAATTGGTTACTACTGCTTAATTTGCAGAACTCTAATTGAAATCTTACACTTAGCCATGTTAAATGGGCTTGAACAGCAGATGACTAACTTCAATTTTTTTTAATGTCAAGCAAATTGAATTATTGAGACTTGTAAGAAGTAAATTTTTGAAATCAAGTTAGTAGAAATTAAAAAAAATTCATAACAAGATAATTTTCAGATTGAGTGCCCAAAAATATGTATACCTCCAAATGTTCCCTACTGAATAATTCAAATAATCAGCTCAGTTTATATTTAATAGAAAAGGTTCAGGCTGCTGAGATAGCTCAGTGAGCTAAGCACCTACTTTGGAAAGCACAGGGACCAGGGTTCTATACCCCAGTCCCATGTGCTGCGCCAGCCCCGCCCACAGGTACTCTGAGCTGCTGATTGAGTCCAGGCGTGGTGTGATACCTGTAACTCCAGCACTGGGGAGGTTGAAAGCAGAAGGATCATCACGAGTCTGAGCTGCATAGTGAGACCCTGTAACAAACAAATGCATTAAAAAAAAAAAATACCTTGCCCTCCTCCTCTCTCCAGATGTCCTTTGGCTTTATGCAGGGACCGTATCTCTGAGATGCTTAAATAGAGTTTTAGTAGACATGATCATGCAGAGCACATTTCTGTCATGATCAGGCTCAGCCCTTTTCTGCTAAGACTTCTGAACTTCAAACAAATTGACAATCGTTTGACATAAAGTAAATGTCAGGAATCTTAGTTTTACCAGAAAATCATTTAGCAAGTGAGCTATACTGTGAGTAAAGCACCTTACATGGATATAGAACATAGAATTGACCAATTATTTAAAAGGTAGTCTTGATGCTAGAGCCACCATGCAAAAGCTATTGAGGTTTATTTTGAGGCCAAATAAGTATTATTTCTTAGTTTTCTAAAATAACCATGCATTTACATTATATCACAATGAATATACTAGTTTCCATTTTAAAATAATTTTATATAGATACCACCAGCAAAGACGTGTAATATCTTATTTATTCTCCTATCTCTGCCTTTACTGATCCAGAATGTTAATGTTCTTATTGTATTGTGCCTTTTACATAGAAAACAATATGAATTCTATTGTGCCTTCTACATGGAAACATCAGGAACCTGGGCAGCTTTATAGACTGCATCCTTGTTCAGTAGTGGTCCTAAAGAAAAGAGAATATAGAAATTGCCTTGGACAAAGGAGATTAAAAAAAGAAAGTGGGTAACTGGCTACATGGATGATAAGACTGGTCATGTACTTATTGCATAAAAGAGTTTAATCTTCTAACATTTTAAGAAATAGTTTTGTGATCTTATAGAGAAATTGAATCTAAGAAAGTAATATCCAAGGTCACATACCTAGTAAGTGAAAGAAACCAAACTTGTGCAATATTAATTCAAAATACTCTGTGGTTTCCACTACATGAAGCTGACCAAAGCTATATATCAAATTTAATTGAATGTGGAGCAATTTTACTATATTTTTCTCAAATACCTTAAGGTAATTTTAGCTTACCATATGCTATAGTAGTTTGCATATTTTCAAATTATTTTATGCACTTCCAAATATAATCCTCCAGAGGACAAATATAAACATTTCTATTCATCAATTTTTAACAACTTCAGTGGTTGTTATTTCATTAAACTGGAATATAAATGAAGATTAATGAATTGGATCTGTTTTGTGTTGGCAAATAGAAATACTTTACTCCAATTCTTTCTTCATTACTAAACTTGATTTTTAACTCAGCAGAGAATCTTTTAGTTTCTTAATTAAATAATCATTATTTCTGATTAAAAACAGCTTTCTAAGTTCCCCTAAGTACTTGAAATATTGTCTCCAATATAAATTATTATTTTCAATGTAAGTTAATTCATTATATAAGGTTTTCAGTATGTTATTAAAATACAAATTACTTTAAATAAACATGAACTTACCACTGATTTTTAAAGGGGATGTTTTTAAATAGACCACTGTTACTAAACATGTGATTTCCTGAAATGCTGTCATGTGAGAACCATACACCTATGAAAGCACCAACTGCTATCATGCTTTTAACATCCCCCCTTGTTTTAAAGCTCTTCTCACATTCTGACATCTAAGCAACATAAGAGCACACTTCTCAGTAACTCTTTCCTATGTTCCCAATCTTTGTGCAATTACATATTAAAAGTATCTACAACCTCCAAATTCACTTTTTCAACTTCTGAATATTTCTTACAGAAAGACATTATCATGGTTCCATGACATATGAACTCATATGTTAGGGCTTGTGTGAAGATATTAGTCCAAAGCTCCATGGAGTCATAGGTGGGCTTTTTCAGAGGTGGCTGGATCTAGACTGTGTGATGCACGGGGTTGCTAGGATCAAGACCACTGGCATTAGGGGTGTGCCATTCATCCTGAGAAGCCCAGGGAGAGAAAGATCCTAAGACATAAGGGATAGAAGGAGCTGTGGTCTTCCTTTGATTGCTTCTGCTGTCTTCTACCATGTCCCACACGGTCTCGATGTTCTCAGGCTTAGGATGGTGAGAGGATGGAGAAAAACAGATGAGTCAGAATGCAGGAAATCAAGACCAGATGGAGCCCTCTCTCCTGATGAAAAAAGGAGGAAGGAAGCAAAGGAGAAGGAGGGCGAGCCCCAGTAGTTGCGGTGCATTTATTATACACTCAGAAGGTTAAATCCCCATGAAATCTCTCTTCCTAACAGCGTATCGGAGGTAGTCTGCTTCAGCCAGCTGTGCTCTTGTGCCAGGTCTTCTCCAGCCCACATACGTGGTTGTTCTCCAGCTTCATTCTCTCCCCTGCTTCTCTGCAATGCCCATCTCCCAGGCCTTGGAGGTGGCTGACTATGGAATGGAACCTCCATAATCAATATCCTATCTTGTTTTGTACAATATTCTTTGTACCATGTACTTCTTACCACCTAGTACCCTATAAAGAATTAATCTAAAATTATTCTGTCAACTGACTTTCTTATAATCATTATCTCCTTTGATTACTCCTCTCCTGCTTTAAAAATTATACAGTTAATATGGAAAAGTTAATTCTCTTTTGCTTCAGAAATTACATCTGTGTCAGTTGTCCATTATCTCTTTTCACTTAATACACACATGCAGTACACAATGTTCACACCTCTTCTGTGGAGTTAGTACGTGTACTTTCCCTCAGCTCTCTCCTGCCTGCCTCCATCTGTTGATCTTCTTCCCATTAGAGAAAATTTTGTCTCCCTACATCCCATTGTCATGTTTTACTTTCCTATTTATTTTTTGTACCATGTAGGAAAGCATGGAGAATTATAAACTCAAGTCGGGAAGGCCTTACTTCATTCCAGTAAAACTCATCAATGGTAAAAAAATAATTTGGTATTCTTCTCAAATATATGTGCTTAGTGGAAATTTTTGAAATACAGAGCCTTCTTTTTCTATCAATATATCCAAAAATAGAGATTTAGGGTAGCTACAATAGCCTATCTTGTTTTTATCCTGTTCATTAAGTCTTTAGCAATATAGAAAACTCTAAAAATTCTCACTTTTAAGAAATATTTTCCATTCTTTTGTCACTTCTAATATAGATATTCTTCAAACCTTAATGCTCTTACTTTTTCTTACCACCTAGTACCCTATAAAGAATTAATCTATTACAAAATTTTCTACTGATTCTTCAGTTTTATTTTGCATGGACAATATTAATGATTTTATCACAGCTCACCAATTCATAATAATGTATAGAAAGACAGAAGGCATAATCTTATATCTTTGCTCAAATGATATTTCAATCCTGATCTTCAGATATGTATTTGCTAGATAGGCAGTTGCTGTTTTTGATTTTTGTTTTCATGTGTAACTCCCAAGGGTTTATATTGTAGAAAATTTGTGAGTTTTAGTGATCTAGTTAAGAAGGTTTTCAACAGACTTTAGGTAAATGGAATAGCCTGTCCTGAGACTTGTAGTCACCAACACTGTGAAACAAGTAGGCTTCTTCTCCTTATAGCTTCAGGTCTTTTATTATAGCCATAGAAAATAAAACAATATATTAAAAACAAGAGTATTGCCTTAATATAACGGCACCTGAATATGCAGTGATAGCTTTGGAATGTTGAGAAGTAGTCCAGAAAATAACTACATCATGTAAGGTCCATTATAGGAGATTATGGGGAAAGTTTAGAAACAGACTATGCAAATACACTCAAATTGGAATGATGATTATATTGGAAATTAAAGGGCACATGAGGCGCACAAATGTGCAAGGAGCTTGGCATACATTGTCCATGTCCTAGAGCTTTATGAGATGTCATCTTTGCAAAGGCTAAAATTGTTGGAAGTAACTTCTAAACAAAATAAACTAGAGTCTTACTATGATTTTGGCTGCTTGGAGCATGATTTGAGATAAAAAGGAAGCAAAGAAGACAAATTTCAAAAATTGACAGCCTGGTCATAGACAGAGTAAAAGAGATGTTAGCAGATGAAGAGAGAGGTGTGGCAAAGGGGACCGCTTGGAAAGAGATCAGCACAGATAGAAATACCTTATTTACTAACCAGCAGGACAACAGGAAAAATATTTCAAGATTGGCAAGAAATTTTCATCCCCCCAACAATCTCAGAAAGACAAATTCCTTTTGGGACTGATCCCAGGGAGCCATCCATAATACCCAAGGCCAGTTCTGGATTTGTCTCCCTGACTTCATGCAACAAATTGCTTCAAGGCTGCCTCCCAGTTACAGCCCATGGAGACCCAGGTGCTGCTCATGCCAGTTGCAAATCATGGGTGTAAGGTGCTGATTTTTCGCATCCATAGAAAGCAGCTTGAAAGAAGAGTGAGAAGAGAGGAGTGCAGGATAAAAATAAAAACCTTTTAAGACATGTTTCTGGTGACAGTGAAGTGTAATTGTCTTCATTTCACATGGAATGAACAGAGAAATAGAAATTTTATAGCAATGCCAAAACCCAGTAGGATAAACTTAAATTTTGTAGCTTCCTGTATAGTGCCTGGGACAGGCTATGGGGGATGGGAACTCAAATGGGTTGTGCAGACCCATTCTTGGGTTGGGTAGCAGTTCACGTAGTGTCTCTCTTGAACTTTTTATGTTTACTAATTGAGGTTTTCCTCAGCAGGTGTCTATTTTCCTGACAGTTTCAAATTTAGGGTATCTTTATTGCACCTTTGACTTCTCTCAGATACTTTTCATCTGTCACCTTCTCAAGGTCATATTACCTGGCCTATCCTACCTTTTTTTTTTTTTTAAATCTGTGTGGAAAATTCCATGATACTGTTACTCTTGCAGTCTGTGTGCCTGTAAAACCATTGGCTTGAGAATGATGCTAAGATCTGCTACCATCTTGAGCCGTAGCCATTCCTGCTGGCTTTATATTTTGGGAGGCCTCTGAGAGTCTGGATGCTTAAATAATGTGAATTAGATTCCTAGATCCCAGCAATGCACTAGTCTGTCTTTAAGAAGTGGACCACAAGAGCTTGCTTCTCACATGAAAACATATCTTTGCACCCTGAGCCAAGGAAGTGTCTCTTGTTGATTCCTGAGATGCCTTCAAGCCATTTTTCCTATTGTCCTGATGCCAAGTGCCTAGCTTCTGCGTAATTCTGATCTTTATATAATCAACTATTCAAGCACTTCTGTTCTCAAAAACTGCCCATTTTTCGCACCTACTTTTTGATTCTAGTTTACACTACATCTGGATAAAATAAAACAGCAATATCCATGGCACACCCTGCATATTGGGTTACAATGATATTTCCTTCACAAGATTAATTCAGTGCCTTTAATCTCATTCTCCCACAAAAATGTAGTACACAGACAAAATGTAGACATGTTTTCTGCCAGAGTGTAACCATATGGCCTGTAGTTCAACTGCCGTTGGAGAACTTGTTTCCAATTAAAACTACCGAAATGTGGCCATTACTATCAACATTCTTGTCATTACTCTCACCTAAACCGAATGTCTCAGCAATTTCTGCTTATAACATTCAATCCTTCTCTATGCAGCATCTCCAAATCTCTGTAAACTCTGACACAGAAGACAGGTTCAGAGTAATCACAGAAACAACCCCCAGCTTCTACCAAATTTTATATTAGTCACTTTCCTGTCACTGGGAAAAAACAACCAGCATTCAAAATTTAAAGGAGAAGGGTGTTTTTTCTATTTTTTTGACTAAAAATTTCATACAATTTCGCTTCAAAGTAGAGTGGCTATGTGGCAAAGATGTCCTCAGTAGAAGACCATTGGAAGTGGAAGTCAGGAGGCAGTAAAGGAAGGGAAAGGCTACAAATAAGAATAGACCCTTTTAGTTTTGACCTAAGTGCTTGAATTTCCAACCTGTTGCCACCTCCTATCAGCACATTCAGCTACTGGACACATCTGTGGGTGAATCTACTGATGAGTATAACAACTCATGAGTCAATCACCTTCAAACACATGAGAATCTCAGAGAACATTTTATACATAGACTAAAAGAGCAACTTAGCTGGACCCATTTCTAAACAATTTACAGAAGGACTGAGAGTACTGATCAGTGTAGAGACCCTGATTCAAACTGCCATAAAACAAAAAAGATGATATTTTCATAAAATTTAATTTTACCTATCCACATAGAAAAATGAAATCTTGTTATCTTCTGGAAAATGAATAGAAAATGAAACTATCATACTAAGCAAGTTAAGTGCAACTTAGAAAGTTAGATATATAATCTCACTCTACAATATAATTAAATAATAGATCTTTGGAGGTGGTATTAAATTAAATAATAAAATAAGAATAGGGCTAAAAATGTCAAAGAGAGGGGAAAGATTGAAAATCATCCAACTTTGTTATGTAGACATACCAATTCCCCAAATGAACATCATACTTGGCGTTACAGATATGCATTAATAAAGCAACAAAGCAATAAATAATAATAAAATATTTGAATGTCATTTCCTCTGTGAAGTCACAAATCCAAAAGTATTAACGGAAATGTGTTGAAGATTTTCTCTGCTTCAGCATGTGGATTTTGTTTTAGTTTTGATTGACAGAAGATCTGTTTTATTTGTTTGTTCATGAGTAGAGTATATTATTTTAATCCACATGTGCATTGGGTAATGATCACCTGAATGTAATAAGCATATGCATATTATTAAATGTTTATTGTTTATTTGTGATAAATTAGATAGATAGATAGATAGATAGATATACACACAGCCTTTTGTTATAAGCTGTAAGAATATTTCAGAAATACTGAAAAAATCATAAAAAATTTTCTTCTCATTAAATTCTTTATGTTTTTTTCCCATTAACTTTAGATTTTGAAATAGTTCATTCAATGTTTGAGTATAGACTGTCAATGATATGGTCTCACTGTCATATACTTTTCATCAGGAAAAATATCAGGTGTGCAAAAACATCAGGTGATAGAGAAGAGTTAAATTCAGGGATCTAGGGCCAGTGAGATAGCTCAGCAGACTAAGCACCTGATAGGCAAGCACAGGGATTGGGGTTGGATCCCCGGCACTGCATGCCATGCCATCCCTGCCCCTGGGATTGCTGAACTAGCCACTGAGTCCGGACATGATGGTGCACATCTAATCTCAGCTCTGGGGAAGCTGAAAACAGGAGGGTCACCATGAGTTGGAGCTGCATAGTGAGACCTGTACCAAATACATAAATTTAAAAATAAGAAATAAATAAATAAATAAATAAATTCAATAATTGAAACATTGGATTTTTGTAATGTTGAATAATCCTAATTCTTTGTTTTTATCTTATAATTTACTACATTTTGGTGATTTTTTAATTATGTATAAATGTGTTGTCTGCTCAAAATATAGAACACGTCATGGTAAATAATTGGCTGCAGAAATCTAATTTTGAAACACTGTATTTTGTTTTCCATATTATCAATGTCATAAGCAAATTTTAAGGTCATTCTTTAATTCATTAATTCTTGAAAAGATATAGCCATTTAACCATGAGGCAATCCTGTACTTGGAATAAAATAGTTTAAATAGTTCCACTATTCAAACAGTTGTCAAAAACTATGTATGTGGCATTTCATTCTAACTACTTTCATTATTTCCCTCAGCATTAACTCCAAATCAAAGACATTTTTGACTACTATGCTTAGAATAAGCAGGTTTTATTGATATTCAAATATAAATTTATGTCTATAGCAATTTTTTTTTCTTTCTTTTTATGCATTTAGTACAGGGACTACAGGGTCTCACTATGTAGATTGGACTGGTAGTGATCCTCCTGTTATCAGCCTCCCCAATGCTGGGATTACAGGTGCCACCACACCCAATCTCAATTGCTGGCTCAGCATGCCCCGGGGGAGGGGCTGGCTGGCATGCTGGGGATTGAACCCAGGCCTCTGTGCTCTGTCAATGTTTTTTTCTGACACATGGTAATTTTGTAGACAACGATAAGAAACTTACTAGGAAATGATCAAAATATTTCTGTCCCTATAGCATGTAGTTTCTATGGTACATGAAAGAAAAGATTAACTACTTTTCTTACCAATATTAAAACATGTTTTATAAGAGGATGCATTGTTTCTATGCAAGTATATTTTTCCATTGCAAGTTAAAATATGAGCTGTTTAAAAGATGATAGTAATTATACTTGCACATTCCATGTTGTTTTAAATATTTAAGCATGAAATTTGTTAAAGATATTTATCCAAATTTTTTTTATTTTGTTTCCAAATATATTGTTGTTCCTGACTTTGTATATGGCAAATAGGGCTTTTAGCAGTGACTTTAATTTTACATTTCAAATTAGACCATGTTTTGTGATATTGTTTCATTACTTCTTTCTCTTTGAGCTCCAAAATGCTTGCAGATGACATGATCAACCCTTCCCTTCTTACTATTTTTCCTTAAAGGAATGAGTATGAAATATGCTATTTGGCAGACATTGTTATCTAAATATTTTGTGTTATTTCTCTAGAATAATTACAATATGAAATGTAATGGCAAAATCATGCACATTTACATTACAAACAACAGTATGCAATATTAATACTTAAATATTTTTATTAAAATATCTTATAATACATTCAAATGAATATATTTCACTTTTACTTTTTGAAAAGTTTAGACAGTAATCAATAATGTTAAATATATATAAAAATACACAATATCAGCTAAGATTATAATACTGTAGAACTATAATTTCAATAGAATTAATGTATAAAGATTTGCTTCATAAAATATGGAAATAACATATTATCTTTACCTTACACTAAAGAATTGTTTTAAATAATTGTTTACCAATATTATTGCATAACAATAAGTAAAAACCTTATATGTATGTTTTCTAATTAGTGGTTGGGTTGATATTGACACAGAGTAAGAAATTAATATTGGGGTGGATGACCTACAAATGATATAGGGGAAAAATGAAACTCCTGACCTGAAAAGTACCTGGGATAAGTTTGTGTTCTCTAAAACTTAAGAATGAATTTTAGGAACGAACAGAGATTATGAGCAGAATACATTTATTGAGGGAAAAAGAAAATCTCCTGTCCAAGAGAAGGACAGAAGCCCCCTACCCCAGCAGGTGGTCCCGAGGAATCTCTCTTCCAGCGACTTTATAGAGAAAAACCATGTGGTGAGGCAGGTCTAAGTTGGTGGAGAACATGGGAACTCGCTTAGGTGAGCATGAGGTGGGACAAAACTATGGTCAACCAATAAGATTACAAGTGCTATTGCTCAAGTAAAATGGATTAAGTACAGGACAAAATGGGGAAGCAAGTCACAGAGCAAGCTGGACAGTATCTCTTCCTGTTGGGGGTTGGGACAGTAACTCATTTGGGCTCTTTCAAGGTGATTGATACCTATTTAGAGTATCGATCCCTGATGCCCATCTCTAGGAAAGTGTGTAGCTGTATTTGTTTACTCTTTTGTCTTGAGTGTCTGTCTCTTTCAAGTTGCAAAGTCACCTTGTCTTCCGTTTGTCTCCTTGAGGGCCTGGCCCTGTCTGCCTGCCTAGAATATTTCTATCTAATTCAGTTTCCATAAAACAGTATCACAGGAATTAATATTAACCAAAATCTAGCTTGATATTTGAGAGATAGCATAGGTATGAATATGAGAATGGATGTGCATAATGACACAATGATCTTTTACCTCTGTAGTATTAATTGTAATGATTTACCTTTCTGTATTCATGCTTCCAAAATAAGGATATTCTTGTATTAGGAACATACTTAGTAAATGAACAAATGTATGAAAATGTTTAGAAGAGTTCATGGGCTACTGCAGTTCTTTTTTAGGTAATTTATCTATCAGTAACAGGCCTTACTAGCACTATGATTTCCACTGTCACTATGCAATGGTTACTTACACAACATATTTTTGATGATTTGGAAAATAGAGAATAACCCCCCCATTCTTCTCACTTGATCAGAATGTGGGTGAATTTGAAGAAAACATTATTCATGCTTTCATCTTAATCATTTTGAGACTGTCAGTAGTATAGTGCTGGTCAGACTAGAATGATTTATGTCACCATGAAGTTTCTGCTTGAGGATGCCTGCATTTCTTATCAATAGAGTTTACTCAATTTAAATATGATGCTTATTATAAAGACAGATTTTTTCTAAAAATTGAATTTTATAGAAATTTTTAGTATACTTATCAAGGTAGGTCATGAAGTGCATTTTTTCAGAAGTGAAAATCAATTTCTGCTATAACTATTGAAGAAACTTAGATCATATATATTTTAATGTAATAGACAAATAGTGGTTATAACCTTTAACAGTTTATGTCACATGTTTTAGGACAATATATTAGAGGAAAAATGATGTTGGAGTAAAAGCCAACAGCAGCACATCACGGGCCCTCTGGAGCATGGAATCAGGACAGCTTACAAACAACAATTTATTTAAGAGAGAGTAGGAGAGTTCTGACAACCAAGAAAGAGCTGACAGTTAAGGTACAAATTGTGAAGAAATTGTAGAAACTGAAGACAATGCCGGGAAAAGAACGAAGCCTGGAACACTAGTCCCAGCTCTGGGGGAGGGGATCCGTGTCTGCAGGATCCAAGCAATGCCCAGTGTTGTAAGCTGCAAATACACCGTGGAGTTCATCTCTAAAAGTGGCACGGTCGATGTGGCAGGTATCACTGCCAAAGAAATGGCGATGCTGTAATCAGGACCCATTTGCGCAGACATATAGTGTTCAAGATGGCGCCATGCTAAGAGTCAGAAGTCGCAGAACAAGCACATGCAGGGTTTCTTGGGTCATTGTACTGCAGGGACTGGGTGGGAGATGACCACAAGAGATAGGCATGGGGAGGGAGAAGACCAGGGGGCAAGTCAGGGAACCCTGAGTTTAAGAAGAGAGGCCAGGAGCCTCCCCTTGTCTACTTCCTGGACAAAAATGTGGTCTGTTTACTTTCTCCATGTGCTAACTTGATCAGAGATATGTCTCTGCTTGGATGTTTGACAGACAGATAGCCTCTGGGGGAAATAGGACTCCTTAAAAGACCATGGGCAAAGAAAGCCATTTGGAATTGGCAGCGACCTGGAATTCACAAAAGGGCAGAAACATTGAGTCGCTGGAAGGAACGCAGCTTGAAGGTAGATAACACAACATTGCCCACCTCCCCATTCCTAGACCAAGATAAATGGGAAGTATGGAGCATTCATAGAACTGAAACATCTGAAAAAAATAACAGAATCCAATTATAATTCACTGCCCTTCCCTCACATCCAGTGAATTCCAATTCCATAGACTTTGGAAAGAAACTTCCAACCCAAACACCATAATGAGGAGAAATCTTTTGGTTTTGTTTCTCTTTTTCCTTTAGATTTGGGAAGGGAATTTGTATTCTCACTTTTTCCCCCTTTCTTTTGCTAGTTTTTACTGTATCTTATTAGTTTGCCTTAATTGTTTGATTTTGTTATTCTTAAATAGTCATGTTTACTTTTTTATTTGTTAACTGGATTTTGAAATCTATGTTATCTCTCCTTATTTCCTCCCCCCCCACCCTTTGACAGAACTGGAGATTGAACTTAGGCCCTTGCGCTTGCCAGGCAAGTACTTATTCTACTGAGACATCTCCCTGACCCCTTCTTGTCTTCTTTTCTTTCTTTTTAAAGTTAAGTTTTCTTTCATATTTCACTTTCTAGACAACTCTGTTTATATTATTAAGCTTTATTCTTTGTGATATTCATTTTACTCTATGTTAATATTAGTGATTTCTATTATTAACTTTCAAGCAGGTGTTGCTTTTGATACATATTTATTGCACGTCAAAATTTGTTTTTACTGTGTCTCTATTATTACTCTAGATATATTATTTACTACTAAAGACAATATTGAGATTTTATTGTATCTTACAGTATGTCAATATCCAACTTGACTTTGACTATTACTATGGATAACTTCTATTGCCTCATTTTTTAATTTTTTATTTATTTTTATTTTTAATTTTTTAGGGAAGGATATATATGGTGTTCAGGGTCTCATGGTTATCCTCCTGTTTACAGCCTCCAAAGAGCTGGGATTGCAGAAACGTGCCACCACACCCAATCTCAATTGTCTCATACTCCTGGCGCACAGGGCTGGCACTGCAGGCCCAGAGATGGAACCCCAGGCTCCTGTGCCTGCTTGCAGGTGCTTTAATTCATTGAGGTATTTGCCTGGCCCTGGTTGGCCCTTTTGCCTCATGTTTAGACCATCAACATTACTGTAGTTTGTTTTCCATGAGTGGTGCTAAGGATCAATCTCCCAGAAGAAGTCTAATTAAAAATATGCCTCTAAAACAGTACATTGTCTACAAAGAAAAGAGATATACACACCAAACCATAACCAAAGCCAAGGATATCACAAAGGAGCCATAGACCTCCACAGTAATGACATTTCCTTTGCTAGCTTACTTTCAAACATCATAACAATAACAATTGAAACATTAGAAAATGATGCAAAAACATGCCTCCTAAAGAACTTAAGTCCTGACAGATATTCTCACCTCACTAGCAGCAAAGTACATGTTACAGACAACTCAACAGTCAATTTGTTACAACTATTAAAGAGTGAAATATAGCAATATGAGACAGAAGCCTGATGTCCTGAGGGAGCAAAGAGCAATAAACAGAGTCCAGAGAAAACTGTTATCTCTTGGAAATTCAAGCAAGCTGTGATACAATGCCACAGATAACAGGATTTCCTGGAGGTGCCCTGTCTGTTCTTTGATCCTTTCTGTGAGATGTTATCAACACTTATATGTGAATTTAAGAGTTTGGTGAATGCCAGAAGGCAGTAGAGATGGTAGTTTGTGTCCAAACAATTAGTTACACACATTCCTTAGCCTGCTTATAGCTCTCAATAAATGTGAGAAGTTTTAGTAGCTTGGAACTCACTTAGCATGACGGAGCTCTTGAGTACTCTAGCTGGATTAATCCAGCTTTCCCTTCATTTCTTTCTGTTCCAACTTATAACATGCAACAGTATAAGGAAGAAATATAGAAGGAAATTCTTAAGATACTTAATGAGCTTAAGGATTTAAATAAACAGGTTATTGATTTAATTAGTAAAATGTCCCACAACCTTAAAGAAGAAATTAACAATAAGTAAATACAGTTAAACCAAGAAATATAAGATTATAAATAAACATTTTGGTAAAAAAATTAAAAATTATTAAAAAAATCAAGGAGCAAGTCAAAATATAAAACCTTCATTGACAAGGTGGGTAGCAGACTTGGCTAATGTGAAAACATAGTTCTGAACTTGAGGACAAAGTTAACATAGTAGGTTCTATACTCAGCGACACACTATTAACTAAATCCAAGAGCTACTAGGTGATGTTTTTAAAAACTCAAATTCAGAATTATAGGAAAAAAGAATAAATTATAATTCCAAGATAAAAGATCATCAAAATCATAACACCAGATTTTCCAAATCTAGAGAAAAAAAATCACAGTGCAATTATGTGTGTATATATAATCTGTATAACTTCATATGGAAATATACGTCTCCAGGAGTTGATACACTTCAGAAATTGAACAAAAAGAAAATACTAAGAACTAAATGGAAAATAAAAACCTGTAGAAACAAGTAGTTCAGAATAAGAGTGAATTTCTTAGCCAAATGTTTAAAGGCCAGGGGAATTTGAAGAGTTTTTTCAAGTTGTGAAAAAAAAAAAAAAGTTGTCAACTCCAAAATCTAGACCCAAAAATTAGCCTTCAAAATTAATTAGGAAGCCAGGCATGGTGGTGTACATCAGTAATCCCAACTCTTAAAAGGCTCAGGCAAGAAGATGACTGTGACTTTGAGGCTAGCCTGGGCTACAAAGTGATTTCAAGGTCAACTATAATATTTCTATATTTTAACTTAGATTTAGCAACACATTTTTACCAACATTTTAACAGAACTATATAAAGTTCTGTTTATATAAGCAATCATATAAGCTTAAGCAATTATAAGCAATTTTAAGAAATTTTATGAGATAAAACCATATGAGGTGAAGCATAAGTAATTATGAGCAATGAGAAAAGACATATCAACATTTAAAGCATAAAAATTTGTTACCTAAATGAGTCTCAATCTAGTCTTTGAAAGAAAAGCAAACTCTCACCTCCGTGCAATGATCTTGGTGGGTCCTCCAAATGATATAGGGAAATGAAACACCCCACCTGAAAGATACCTGGTCTGAGTTCGTGTTATCTAATATCAAAGAATGAACTTTAGAAACAACAAAGGTTAAAAGCAGAATATGTTTGTTGGGGGAAAGAAAGCCCCTCTCTGAGAAGGACAGAAGGAGAACCTGAGCAGGTGGCACCCAAAGCTGTGAGATGGGTCTAAGGTGAGAACATGGAAACTCATTCAAGTGAGCATGATATAGTACAAAACTATGGTTACCCAGTGAGATAAAAAGCACAATTGCTCAGGCAAAATTGATTAAATTCCAGACTGAATTGGAAAGCAAGTCATGTAATGAGCAGGCATGGTAAGTGGGCATGAATACTTAACTGGGACTTTACCTGTAGGGGGATGGTTTAGTGACTTCCAGGCATCTTTAAGGTGAAAGACTCATTTACCCTATCAATTCTGGGTGCCTATCTTTAGGGTGGTATGTGGCTGTGTTTTTTTACTGTTTTGTCTTGAGACGTGACCCACAGCAGCAGTCTGTCTCTCCAAAAGTTGTAAAGTCATATTTTTTCCATACTGTCTCCTTGAAGACCTAGCCCTGTCTGACTGCCTATAATATTTCTATCTAACTCAGCTGCCTTCAACAATAGTGAGGCCCTGTCTCCAAAAACAAGGAAGAAAACTGATTGTCAAATGAAAACTATTCATGACAAAGAAACCTTAAAGAAATACATGATCGACAAGCCAACATTGAATAAAATACTTAAAGAATCATAACCACAGACAAGCCAGCCACTAGAGGAAAGAGACCACAAAGGAAAGCACATGTACGTCTTACTGGGAGAGTAAATAAAGAAAAATAAAGGAATAACCCTTGAAAAATATAATGTGATGAAAAGAATTTATAAATATTTTACAATCAACGTCAGTAACATTAATTCTTTAACCACAAAAGACACAGGCAAATTGGATAAAAATAAAGTCTACCCACATCATCTGCAAGAGATACAACTTGTGCCAAAAGAAATGCATAAGTTGAGTGAAAGAACTGAAAATGATATTGCATGCAATCAGAGTTGAAAACCAGCAAGTAGCTATCATGCACATAGCCAACATTACTATTCATAAGAATGGACAAAGATGGCCAATACCTGGTGGTAAAAGAAATAACTCAATGAAAACTTACATGAGTAAATAAATTTTCATCAAATATCAGCACACCAAATTCACAACATATCTTGACTGGATATAAAAGAACTGACAGGGGTCAGAGAGATGGCTTAGTAGAGTAAGTGCTTCCCTGGCAAGCACAAAGGCCTGAGTTCAATCCCCAGTTCCACCAAAAAAAAAAAAAAAAAAAATGACCAATGCAGTCATAAAATAAATAATGACCAATGCAGTCATAAAATAAATAATGACCAATGCAGTCATAAAATAATACATCAACTGGACAAAAAATAAACAGAGACATATAAACTATACAACTAAATAAATGATTAACAGATACCTTTAGAGGGTGTTATTCAGTAACAGATTTCTCACATTTTGTCTCAGCAGTATTTTGGAGTTTTTTCCAAAGCAGACAATAACTTGACCTATAAAGCATGTTTAAGTACACAAAAAGAAAAGAATAATTAATCGCTCATATAGTCTCAGAACATAACAAAAAAGAAACTAAAAAGAAAATCAAATGAAATGTCAAAATTTTGCAGAGCGGAAATTGAAAACTTCCAATAATCAACTGACAATGGAAACATGTTAAGACCTATGGGGGGGCCGAGGAGATGGCTCAGTAGGATAAGAGCTTGACTGGCAAATGCAAGGATCTGAGTTCAATCCCCAGTTCCACCAAAAAAAAAAAAAAAAAAAAAAAAAAAAAAAGACCTATGGGACACAATGAAATCAATTCCATATGTAAAACTCATAGCTATGACTCCACATATCA
>NW_004524726.1:1990154-1991856 GCF_000260255.1 Octodon degus
AGACAGAAGAATCCGTACAAATCTGAGCTGCATAGTGAGACCTTGTAACAAACACATAAATGAAAATTTTTTTCAAAAGAGAAATTTCTGCATTAGTTTTATCTTACAGTTGTTAGAATAATGTAGTGTTTTGAATTAATATATTATATATACACATATAGAAAAATATGACATCTATGTGATATTTCAAAATATACATTTGCTCATTAATTTCCTTTTATTAGAAGACTGAGCAATGTTATGATTTATTTGATGCAAATGAGGAAATTTAACAAACAAGCTATAACGCTCTATGATATTTCTGGTATTAAGTATAGTATTGGTCACAGAACATTGCTGGTACCTTTTGGAGACCAATGTCTGTAGAAGGTTCTTTTATCAGGATTAGCCTTTTATGCATTCCTATACTGCAAGGAAGAAGCAAAATAGAAATGCAGAGATATATAAAGAAATGCAGACCAATTTTCAAGCTCTGTCCTCAGTCACACTGTTGGGTGCATCATTCACTGTGCAAACTCTGGCTACAAAACCTGTGGCATGTCGGGAAGCTCACACTTTTTTCTGAGTTTCACAGTGCACTATATTTGACCAGGCTGACTTATACAAACAAAACTCACCAAAGTTAAGAAGTATACAGACATGTCAACTATTGTACCAATTTTACAGAAATATAACTATCACATACACTTATCGGCTCATGTGGGAAACAAAATCAGTATGGTCAACCAAAATTGCAGTTGCAAAATTTATACTAATTATTTGATTATAATAAAGAAAATTATTTTACATGATTTAATTGTTAGATAATATCTGCCAGGGAGAATTTCCATTTACAAGTTTCATTGTTAAAAAAATATCTGTCATATACACCAAGACAATTAACTTTTATTTTCTCTATACAATTCTAAGACAAACTTACAATTTTGCTTCCCTCTTGTTCAATTACTTCTTCTGTTTCCACTTTTTCTTTCCATTTGTTTCAGACTCCTTTCCCTTCATTATATCTGTTCTTTAAAAGTACAAATAGCACATTAAGATCATTTATTTAGTCAGTTTGAAATTGCATACTGTTCCACTGGCCAGTCACCTGAATCAGAGTGAACTTATTTAATGTTCCTTATTACTTCACCTTTTGCAAAGTGCATGAATTAAGAGTAGTTTCTATTTCCTAAAGAAGGGGAGAAATGCAGTAATATAAGTATCACAAGCCTTTCTGGGTGAAAGAATTCCAAGGAGGTGTAGTGACTTCCTGGGAGATACATTTCGGATTTAGCATCTTGGATACCAGGTTTCATCATTAGGTCACCTTATGGCCCAGTTCTTAGAGAAAAAAAAAAAAAGAGTTAATTATCTTCAAATTCCTTCCTGAGTTATACTGTTCCTTCAGGCCCACTAATCTTTATGGTCCATGATTTATTATGATATAGTGTATATATTCAAAGAAAACATTTTAAAAAGCATTTAGTTATTTGAGAAGTGCAAGAATTTTTAAGCTATATATGAAATGAAAATATTTTTCTTTTTTTTCTTTCTTTTTTTTTTTCGGAATGGGGTATTGAACTCAGGCCCTTAAGCACTTATTCTACTGAGCCATCTCCCCGCCCCTCCTTTTTAAAAAATTTGTCTGTGCTGAAATCCTATTTTATGTGAGCATAGCTGTGCTTTCTTAAATTTAGAATTTAAATTTAGAATATGCTTGATC
>NW_004524726.1:1991956-1995708 GCF_000260255.1 Octodon degus
AATGAAATCAATTCCATATGTAAAACTCATAGCTATGACTCCACATATCATAGAGTGATCCTTAATAATGCATCTCAAGATCCTAGAAACACAAGAAAATCCAAATGCAGTGGTAAAAGGATATACATTATAAAGGTCAAAACATGATGCAAATGAGATTATAAAAATATGAAAGGTCAATAAATCAAAAAACTTGAGTTTATCTTTAAAAGGATAATCAAGATTGTTAAACTTTTAGACAAGTGTAGCAAAAGAAGAAATTTCAAAATAGATATCAGTATGTTCATGCACTGAGAAATAAAACAGATTACATGATAATGGAGACTGCAAAATTCAGGGTAAGAAACTATTTCAAAATCTTATATTCCAATAAATTGAAGAACATGGGGAAAGGGATAAATTCCTAGAAACATGTGTTACCGAAATTGATCAGAGAATATATAAAAACTCTCAATAAATCAATGAAATTCCATTAATACAGACCCATGCACACAAGAAAAGCACAAGACCTGATAGAGCAAATGCAAAGTTCTACCAGAAGTTCAGGAATTATCTGAAGCATTACTGCTCATTTTCTTCCAAGAAATTGAAAAGGAAGGAACACTGCCAAATTCATTCCTGAAAGATAATGCTACCCTGACATGAAAATTGGACAAGGACTTAGGATAAAAGAACACTACAAACTGATTTCCTTAATGTAACTAGATGCAAAAGTCCCCCAAGAATATCCTGGCAAACAGAATGCAACAAACATTTTAAATTATGCATAATGAGCAAGTTGTCTTCATCTCAGAAACTTAAGAATGGTGTAATCTACAAAAATCAGTAAATACAACACAATGCACAACAGAAGTGTGGATAGACACCACATAATCATCTTAGCAGGTGCAGTAAATAGTCTTTGTAAAGATTGAAAATCCATTCGTAAAAGTATCTTGATGAAAACGGGCCTAGGACATAAACTCAAACTTTTTTTAAAAAATGTATTTAGTACAGAGTCTGCAGGGTCTCACTACACAGATTGGACTTAGAGTGATCTTTCCTGTTTTTCAGCCTCTCAAGTGCTGGTATTACAGACATGTGCCACCACACCCAGTCTCGGTCATCATCTCGGCATGCCCCAGGGAAGGAGCCAGCACGGCAGGCCAGGGATCAAACCCCCAGCCCCTGTGTCCACCTAAGAAAGCACTTTAATCTGCTGAGCTATCTGGCTGACCTTATAATTTCCAACTAATAAAAGCTATGAAATATTCACTGGCAGAATCCTACAAAGTGGGAAACTGACAGCATTTTTATGAACTCAGACTAAATAAGGCTATCCACTATCACCTCTGCTGCTTAATGTAGTACTCAGAGCTTTAGTTGGAGAGATCAAGCAAGAAAGAGAAACAAAGGAGTTTCCTATCAGAAAGGAAGAAGTTCATTTATCCATACTCACTGGTGACATTTCTTACATAAAAGACACAAAATTCTGCACTAAAAAATGCCTAGAACTAATAAATCCAGTCAAGTAACAAAAGAGAATCGATAATACTGCTGAATACCAACAAGGAACTCACCAAGAAAAAAATTAGAAGAACTATGCCATTCATATGGGTTTAAAATTATGTGCCTAGGATTTAACCTAATATCCTAACCAAGAAAGTAAAAGATCTCAATAATGATCTAAGGTACCTTGTAAAAACTGACACTTGAAAAATGAGAGTACCTGTTCACATGGTCAGAACACTATAACCAAAAATGGTCATATTACAAAACCTACATGAATTTAATTCAATCCCAAAGAAAATACTAACAAAATTCTTTAACTCACTGGAAACATAAACCTTAAATATTAATGGAATGAGAAGAGACCTGAATATCCAAATCAACACTGCGCAAAGCAGGAGTCACCACAAGCCCATATCTAATGTTACATCATATTGGTCTGCAATATAACTCAAAGCACTTAGCACCTGCTTAGGCAAGTGCAGGGACTTGGGTGTACTCCCTGAAACCACACGCCTAGCTGGCCCCACCCCCCGGCATGCTGAGCCAGTCACCAAGACTGAGCATGGTGGCATATGTCTGTAATCCCAGAGCTGGGAAGGCTGAAAGAAGGAGGATCTCTATATGTCTGAGCTGCATAGTGAAACCCTATAACAATCAAATAAATAAATAGATAAATAAATAAATAAATAAATAAATAAATAAAGTTATATTATAAAACTTTGGTGATGGAAGAAAATAACAATACTGGTACTGAATCAGTTTGTTGATCAGTGAAACTGAATTTAGGATGCAGGAAAATCTTGGCACCTCCAGACACCTGATGTTCGACAAACAGGCCTATAGTACATGCTGAGAGAAAGCCAGCAAGTAGCACAAATGATGTGAGAACACTGATTGAAGACATGGAAAGTGAATCTAGACCCGTACTTTTTATCCAATGGAAAATCAAGTCAAAATGGATCAGTGCTATGATAAAAAGCAAGAACACTGAAACTTCTGAAAAACAAACTCTGAAAGACACTTGAATTCCCAGACAAGGGGAAGACTTTGGTAAAAAGGATAAAAAGAAATTTCACTTCATTCAGTTATATCCTTTATAGATAGCTTCCAGAAAGGCATAAAGATTTCAGGTTACAGCAATCATTTATGATTTTTTCTGCAGTTCATGACAGCTAAATCTTTGAAGCAGACTCTGCATCCATAAATAAAATAATGAGTAAAGAAAATGTGCATTTGAAACATAATGGAGTACTACATTGCCATAAAGAAGAGTAATTGAGACTAATTAGTAGGATAACAGGTATACCTCAGAGCCATACTGCTAAGTAAAATAAATCAGACCCAGAAGGTCAAAATAACATGTGGTTTGTCTTATATGACAAATACAATGTACAAGTAAAAATTAAATAAAGGATTGTACAGAACAAATAGACATCTGGGGACTGGAATGGATTCTGAAACTGGGGGAGGTAGAAAGGGAGAGAAGGAATGGTAGAATAAAAAGAATCAAACTGTGACACATATATAATTTCTATGATGAATGTTTTATTACATATTGCAACATATAAACAGAATTAAAAGTTTGATCCAGAATAAAAATAAAAATATGTCAGAAAGAGATGACATACGAAAAATTGTGATGGTTCTCAGTTTACTTTGGGAACAGAACAGTCCCTAAGTAATAGCAAATGGCTCACTCAGTGTGGTCATCCTGTTACACATAAACTTATGAATGAAGGCAAGTACAATGTGCCTTACACAGAGTTCATGCTAAGATGTTGGAGATTTTTAAAGTTTCAACTCTGAGATGTGTTTTAAGTTATTGATTAAGCAAATTGCATCAAATTCTCAGTATATGTGGGAAGGTGTTTGGTAAAATGATTATGTCAGCTCATTGAAGCATAGGCTAAAAGTTATAATTATGGGAGCAGCATTATTCTTGATTATGTGCATCCTAAATATCAGACTTAATGTGGTGGAATGTACATGATTTATGAAGACTATAACATGATAAATGAACTTAAGATTGCAAAAATAGTTATTATCATCAAAGACTTTTTAAAAAGCACACCAAGATTCAAGGAGATAAGATATTGAAATTTAACTCTCTGAGAAAAGATTATGAAAAAAGATATAAGGAGGGGAAAATATCTAAAATATCCCCCCAAATTATAAGCATGTTTTTGTATCTATATTTACTGGTGATGTAAAAAGCAGCCTACTTTTGATCAACAGTTGACCCTAACAGAGATTGACCAAAT
>NW_004524726.1:1998219-2000826 GCF_000260255.1 Octodon degus
CACTTATCGGCTCATGTGGGAAACAAAATCAGTATGGTCAACCAAAATTGCAGTTGCAAAATTTATACTAATTATTTGATTATAATAAAGAAAATTATTTTACATGATTTAATTGTTAGATAATATCTGCCAGGGAGAATTTCCATTTACAAGTTTCATTGTTAAAAAAATATCTGTCATATACACCAAGACAATTAACTTTTATTTTCTCTATACAATTCTAAGACAAACTTACAATTTTGCTTCCCTCTTGTTCAATTACTTCTTCTGTTTCCACTTTTTCTTTCCATTTGTTTCAGACTCCTTTCCCTTCATTATATCTGTTCTTTAAAAGTACAAATAGCACATTAAGATCATTTATTTAGTCAGTTTGAAATTGCATACTGTTCCACTGGCCAGTCACCTGAATCAGAGTGAACTTATTTAATGTTCCTTATTACTTCACCTTTTGCAAAGTGCATGAATTAAGAGTAGTTTCTATTTCCTAAAGAAGGGGAGAAATGCAGTAATATAAGTATCACAAGCCTTTCTGGGTGAAAGAATTCCAAGGAGGTGTAGTGACTTCCTGGGAGATACATTTCGGATTTAGCATCTTGGATACCAGGTTTCATCATTAGGTCACCTTATGGCCCAGTTCTTAGAGAAAAAAAAAAAAAGAGTTAATTATCTTCAAATTCCTTCCTGAGTTATACTGTTCCTTCAGGCCCACTAATCTTTATGGTCCATGATTTATTATGATATAGTGTATATATTCAAAGAAAACATTTTAAAAAGCATTTAGTTATTTGAGAAGTGCAAGAATTTTTAAGCTATATATGAAATGAAAATATTTTTCTTTTTTTTCTTTCTTTTTTTTTTTCGGAATGGGGTATTGAACTCAGGCCCTTAAGCACTTATTCTACTGAGCCATCTCCCCGCCCCTCCTTTTTAAAAAATTTGTCTGTGCTGAAATCCTATTTTATGTGAGCATAGCTGTGCTTTCTTAAATTTAGAATTTAAATTTAGAATATGCTTGATCAATTTTTTGGGTTTTTTATGTATTTAGTACAGGGTCTACAGGGTCTCACTACACAGGTCAGACTCGTAGTGTTCCTCCTGTCTTCAGCCTCCCAAGTGCTGGGATTACAGGCTCCCCCCACGCCCAGCCTCAGTCACCATCTCAGTGCACCCAGGGGGCAGATTCGGCACAGCAGGGATTGAATCCCTGTCCCTGAGTCTGCCTAAGCAGGCGCTTTAATCCTCTGAGCTATCTCTCAATTTTATATTTAAAAATTATAATCAACTTTATAATTAAAGCAGCGATTTCAGGATATTCCCATGTATTTTTCTCTTTCTGCTGTTAGCACTCAGAAGCAAGACCCGTACAATACTGATTTATCCTCCTTAGTCAGCATCTGATCCATCAGTATTGTCAGAACTCTGCCCTTTCTCTGGCTTCGTACTTCGCACTTCCATAGGATAACTGACAGACCTCAGTCTTCTACTGCTTTATTCATCTTTTCTTGCTCAATAATTCTAATTAGCCATGTGAGCTTTTTCTTTTCTAGATAAAATGAAAACTCATTCTGAAGCATATTTTGATATTTATACCAGGATGTGGATTATACTAGTAACTAAAAAGATAGCTTTTTCAAAGGTATTGTTTACCTATATAATCAGCTTCCAAATTATACTTTAAAACTTTAGAAATAGGAAGAGAATATGATGCTGATAATTTAACTTATAATATTTGAATGGATGCAGAAAGATGTCTTGAAATGTGATCAAAGCAGGTAAATCACCTGCTTACTAGACTTTAAAGTACATTATAATTTAAAATATCATTCTATTATAAGTATATAAGATAGTAGTAGAGACAGTACCAACAGGATGACAATTTATTGTGTCTACTATGTTATCACATTGCATAACTCACAGAAAATAGTTAACCTCAGTAAACTAGAAGATGGAAAATCAGAAATTACATGTATGCATTAATAAAATGTGAGGTATAGTTTAAAGTTATATACACACCCGGTTAACTATTAATTAAATAGAAAATTTTCATGAAATTGACACAAATGCAAACAGAAATTAGAGTTAACCATAAATCTTACTTAAAACCTAAAATTTTAAAAGCCTCTGACTTACATTTTTGCCTTATTTTCAGGTGGGAACAACCCAAGTACCTTAGTTCTATAACAGTTCTGTCATTTATCACTGTAAAAAATAGCTGACACTGTCCTGTTAGTCCAAATGTTAGCACAGAGAAAGAGTAATGAAGAAAATTAATGGAATTGTTTTCATCTTTAATACCTACACACAGGAATCAATTTTCTCATGCCATGTTATATTCTGTGATATATGAGCAACTCAGGAAAAGGAACTGAAGGTAAGGAAATATTTTCTTTGTTTTCCATTCAACTCAGAAATGAAAAAGTTTGTGTTATACCAGGGCAATATATTTTATTTACAAAAATCTATCAAATTTTGAAGAATCTGGTTGATCTATATTTTTCCACTGCCTATCATGGTTTTAAAAATAATTTTTCAAGTACATTAGAAATATTAAGTTCATGGAGGTAAATAACACTACTGTAATTATTATTTTATATATTAATTTTATTG
>NW_004524726.1:2001450-2003002 GCF_000260255.1 Octodon degus
ATATATAGTGTTTCTACATGCATATTCATATATGAATATATCTTGCATATGGTCTCTTTCTGTGTATTCATACACATACATTTTCATAGCTGGAATTTATAGTTGAAATATATAAATTAAATGACGTGAAGCACTCCAAAATATTACAGTAAAGAAAATTAACAATTTGAAGCCTGGGGCAGTGGCACTGCCTCTTACCATAGAACTTTGTGAGTTAAGGCAACTAAGATGGATCAAAAATTTGGGCCCACGGCTACCCTGCGCCAGTGGGACCTGTGTGGTCCAGGGCCAGGCACAACATGGGTGAAACCCTCTTCCATAACCTTAGGATCCCCCCACTACTCCATACTCCCTGCCTACAACCTGCAGAAAGATAACTTCTGCCGCATTCTCGGGACCTCCAGATCTAGCCCTAGCCTAGGTCTGGTGAGTGTGTGGGAGAGCTTTCACTCCCTCCTACTCCACCTTGTCCCTTTCACACTCAGCTTAGGCCTGGCATACAGGCCTGAGGTGAAACTCAGCATCTGCCGTCACTGCAGAGAGTAGGGGACAGAACACCCAGCTAGTCCAGGAGCAGAAAATCTGGCCAGAGGGGCAAAACAGGTTCACTCCCAAGGGCAGCAGCAGGAAGGAGCTGAGCACAACAGCCAGACCCAAGCGAGGCACAGCCAGATAAATTCAAACCTTGTAGATATGCACCTGAATTTGAGTATGTGCTAAAGGTTATGACTGCACCAAAGCTCTTCAACAAAAATCAGAATACATGCTATACAAGATGACAAACAGAAGGAGCAAAATGCAATCTCAGGCCCACAAGCCCACTCATAACAAGTGCAGAGGACACTAACACAGAACAAATTGGGAATCACACAGCTGAAATTAATGAATCAAAGGCTTCTGAAATAAAGAAAGAGCTGCAGAGTTAAATATGAGGAAACATTCAGGTAACCAAAAGCATGCAGAATACCGAGTAATGTCAACCCGAGTGAGAACACACCAAGACATTTAATAGTCAAGATCCCAGAAATCCAGCACAAGAACAATATACTGAAATATGCTAGAGAAAAGAAGCAGATTATATTTAAAGGAAAACCTATCAGAATTATGGCCGACTTCTCTTCACAAACCATGAAGGCAAGAAGAGCATGGAGCAGAGTACTTCAAGTCCTCTATGCAAACAAGTTCCAGCGCAGACCACTATACCCTACAAAACTCTCTTTCAAGTTTGATGAAGAAAAATACTTCCATGACAAAGAACAACAAAAGAACTTCATGATGACAAAGCCAACCATACACAGGCTCCTGAAAGATATTATAGAGAGGGACAAAAATGATCAGAACTCCACGAATGAGATTAGAAGCAAACAACTAAGTAGGGCAAGCAATTAAACACAGGAGAAAAAGGAGTAAACGACAACAGGTAAATAACATGTCAATTGTAAGTCAGTACATCTCAACTCTAGCCATCAATGTAAATGGACTCAATTCACCAATTAAGAGAAATAGACTGGCACAGTGGATTAGGAAACAAAATCCAAAAATATGCTGTATA
>NW_004524726.1:2003483-2004093 GCF_000260255.1 Octodon degus
GTCATTTTCTAAAATAGACCACATACTGGTCCATAGGTCACGCTTAAGTATATGCAAGAAAACAGAAATTATCCGATGCATATTATCTGACCACAGTGCAGTGAAACTGGAAATAAATGACAAGAGAAACCAGAAAAACACCCTAAGTACATGGAAATTAAACAACACCATATTCAGCAACCAATGGATCACAGAAGAAATTAAACAAGAAATTCAACAATATCTACAATTTAATGAAAAGTCAAGAACAACTTATCCAAATTTATAGGATATGATGAAAGTAATTCTCATAAGGGAATTCATCGCTGTTAAATCACACATTAAAAAGCAGAACGGGAAGAAATAAATAGCATAATGCTGCACCTTCAACAACTAGAAAAGGATGAGCAAACCAAACCCAGAGCCAAAAGACTGGAAGAAATCAAAATGATTAGAGCAGAAATTAACTGAATTGAGACAACTACAACAGTTCAAAGAATTAATGTAACAAAAAGCTTATTCTTTGAAAGATTAAGTAAAATCAATAAGCCCCTAGCTAACCTCATCAAAAAAAGGAAAGAAAAAATTCAAATACAAGCAATAAGGAATGAAAAGGGTGTAATTACCACAG
>NW_004524726.1:2004198-2005338 GCF_000260255.1 Octodon degus
TACAAATTGCCAAAACTGAATAGACAAGATATAACCATGATCTTTAGTCCAATAACAGCCAGTGAAATACAAGATGTAATAAAAAACCTACTGACAAAGAAAAGTCCAGGTCCGGATGGATTCACACCTGAATTCTACAAGAAATTTACAGAAGATCTAGTCCCTATACTCCTCAAAATCTTCAATGAAATTGAAAAGAAAGCAATCCTCCCAAAATCTTCCATGGAGGCAAGTATTATACTGATACCCAAACCAGGGAAAGATGCAACTAAGAAAGAGAACTACAGGTCAATATCCCTCATTAATATAGATGCAAAAATTCTCAACAAAATACTAGCAAATAGAATATAGAAAATCATCAAGAAGATCATACACCATGACCAGGTAGGATTCAACCCAGGGATGCAAGGATAGTTCAATATTTGAAAATCTATAAATGTAACACACTAAATCAATGGAGTGAAAACTAAAAACCACATTGATTTTCTCAATTGATGCAGAAAAGGTTTTTGACAAAGTCCAACAGTCATTCATGATCAAAGTCCTACAGAAAATTGGAATAGATGATCTCTACTTTAATCTGGTGATAGCCATTTATGAAAACCCAATGGCTAATGTAATTCTAAATGGGAAAAACTGAAGTCTTTTACTCTTAGACCTGACACAAGACAAAAAAGTCCTCAATCACCCCTGCTATTCAATATAGTTCTGGAATCACTGGCTAGAGCCATTAGACAAAGAAGGAAATAAAAGGAATAATAATAGGTAAAGAAGAAGTTAAATTATCATTATTTGCAGATGACATGATACTTTACTTGGAAGACCAAAAAAAACTCCACCAAGAAACTTCTAGAACTAATACAGAAATTCAGTAGCATAGCAAGATACAAATTCAATACCCAAAATGAATAGCATTCCTCTACACAAATAACTAGCACACTGAAAGGGAAATTATAGCAAAAACACCATTTACAATAGCACCGAGGAAAATGAAATACCTTGGAATTCATCTATCTAAAGAAGTCAAAGATCTTTTTTGGGAAAATAACGGTACTCTTAAAAAAGAGATTGCAGAGGATTTCAGAAAATGCAAAGATATTCCATGCTCCTGGAAAGGAAGAATCAACATCATGAAGATGG
>NW_004524726.1:2012533-2022832 GCF_000260255.1 Octodon degus
AGGTTAGTAGGACAGTTACAATAATTAATGTATCACATATTGTTGTCTTCATAGTAGTTATTCATAATACAAGATGCAGATATGATATCTTGTCTAAACACTATTAGTACAAATCTTTCTTCTCAATGAACTAAGAGAAAGTAGCTCTATGTGTATCCTATTTTGTGTATATATATTTTTTTCTTTTTCACTACAAAATGATCCTTCATTTAAACTCCCCCCCTTTTTTTTACTTGTGTCAGAGATGGATATTCCATTGCCATTCAAATATTGTAGACGCTGAGCTATAAAAGGCTCAAGTCAACAACATCTGACATTGCCAGCCCTGCAGGTAGCCCACTACTCTCATGGACTACTGGACTATATTGGATTACTTTGCTGAATTCATGCACCTATAATATTTGAATGGCAATGGAATACCCATGTCTGACAAAAGCACTACTGAAGTTATAAAATGATCACTGTTACAATTACTGTTAAAGTTTAAGAGCTTGGCCAAGTGGGAGGTTTTCCTTTCACTCTTTCCTTCTTCATAACATTACTATATGGATTAACATCCCCAGATTCTTTCTTCTTATGTGTAGTTATAGAAACCAAATACATGGTAGCACATTTTTGTACAACATTTTGATGTTATTTTCTCAAAATAACTTCAGCTTATATAATGTAACAAATATTATGCTTAAAATGTAGTCTTTTTACAACATGCGTGAAATTATTAGTAATGCTACATATAAGTTGTTAAGAAAATGCCTCTTAATTTTTAAATCTGGGATTCATGCTTTTATCTTATTCACTGATTACTTTAAGAATTATATTTTGAGGGACCACGGAAATAGCTCAGTGGCATAAGCGCATGCCTGGCAAGGGTAGGGTCTGAAGTTTGATCCCCAGTACAGAAAAAGAAAAAAAAAGAGAGAGAATTACATTTTGAAACTGATGACATAAGTGTCTAGGAAAATTAAGGTAATTCATGGCAATCCTAAAGTCAGACACATGGTTTGTAAATTAACAATTTATATTTCTTATGAACTACAAAAATATACAAGAGAAAATGAAGGGGGTCAAGAGATGCAGAGGGAGCCATGGAGATAGCTCAGCAGCATAAGCGACTGCCTGGACGTGCAAGGTCCTGAGTCGGATACCCCAAAGAGGCAATGGAAGGACTAGGGAAAGAAAAGGGGAATTAAGGTGTTCTGTATATGTGCCAACCTCCAACAAACAATGTTAATATTATGTACTACAAACATTGAGAAAAATAAAATAAATTTTAAAATTGTTCATCTTTTCTCTCAGCAACAACTTATATGTATCATTTGATGCAACTTATTTATACTTCAGTGGATAGCACCTGTATCGAGGACAGTATGGTAGTGATAGGTTATTATTTCATCAGTTTAATTTTCTTTTAATCCCTCAACATGTGAATAGACTGTTTTCATCCAGCTTCAGTTACGTGTGGATGAAAAACTCAGCTTTGGCCAACAGAATGTGAATAGAATTGACCATAGCACTTCGGACCTGGCGCGTGACCACCGTTTATTAGGATTTCTGAGTTGGGCCTTCCCTTGCCTGTCACATAGCTGTTGATAAAAGGAAACCCTGGAGTCTAGGGACACATGCAGCAGTCTCTGTTGGCCTCAGAATCTGAATTCTTTGTGGAATAGAAACTCTCCTGCTACTTACTCCAAAATACTCATTTTAACAACTTCCACAAAGAAAAAGGCAACCCTCTATTGAATTAGGCTACTGAGCATTGTGGGTTTATCTCTCAGAGAATAGAGAACTACCTTTAGTAATGTAGCCATATTAAGGATATAGCTAAAAATTAAATTTATGTCTTTAGTTTCAGATTAGTTCCATATATTGTATTTTTAAAAATGTACCTCATTTATTTATTTATTAATTTACTTGGCACAGGATCTCACTACACAGCTCAAACTTGTAGTGATCCTCCTGTCTCAACCTTTCCAGAAATGGGATTACAGGCATGTGCCACCACACATGGTTTCAGTGGCCAGCTCAGCACACCAGGGGTTCCAGAGCCAGCATGGTATGAGGTATCAGAGTTAAACCTGGGTTCTTGTGCTTGTCAGGCAGAGTCTTAGACATCTGAGCTCTCTCCCCAATCCCTATATATTGTACTTAATGTGAGAAAATTTTCTAATTCTGCGACTTAAAATGTATTTAATAGTATCTTTAGAAATCTTGCTTATAAAAAGAAGTACTTATTTTAAATAAAGAGCATTGCAATTTCTAGGCATTTTTATTAGATTATCAGAAAGTTTGTGTGAAGAAATCAAATCCAAACATCTTTTAGAAAACTAAGAAAACTTTGTATCTTGAAATGAAAAGTTACTTTCATTAAAGAGTACTAGGAGGGCTGGGGAGATGGCTCAGTGGAATAAATGCTTCCCTGGCAAGCGCAAGGGCCTGAGTTTAATCCCCAGTTCTATTAAAAAAAAAAGAGTACTAGGTAATTTTAAAGTAATTATCACATTAATATATCACATACACACTACATATGAACAATTAGATAATTAAGATTTAAGCAAAGAACGAGCTTTTTATATTGAGAAATTCTTGCCATAAGTTAGGTGATATTTATTAATCGCTTATTAAAGATCCCTAAAAAGCAACATATGTGTTGTTCTTTTCCTTCATTCAAACTTGAAATATTTAATGTAGATTTTCTGGGAAAGAGAGTTGCTACCCACTGGAGGTAGAAGCCTACATACTAACCTTCTCTGAACACCTGAGGAAACTGGACACTGTTCCTTTTGTTCTTGGGAGCAGTATTGGATGTGCGAGTGCTGGGCTGGTCATCATTGATGAGAAATCTACCTGGAACTCTGAACTCTGATTTTTTTTTCACACTGAATAGAATAAGCAATAACAATGACAAGCACATGTTATAAGAAAAATCAAACTCTCATCATTTTTATTATTATGCATCAAATTTTTATTGTCTGTGTTTGTACCATCCTATGACTTTAAGCCAAAAATATGTGTAACATATGTTTTACAAATATAATGTGTATATGTATAACTTACGTAACCATTTTCAGTATAAGCTTTTGATCATTGCATAAAAATAATGAATACTGATATTAAATAATAAATGATAGCATAATGAACTTCACTGCAGATGAAAAATATTAGTTAAATATATGAAAAGTTGTCCAAATTAGTCCTTCAAAACAAAAAGGTTACTCAAAGTCACTTAATTATGTTTCTCAATTTAAATCATAGAAAAGAGGACTATATTATAGAATAATGCTTTTCAAATTTTACCATGCATAAGAATAATTGGGCATTTTGTTAGAATGAAGATTCAGATTCAGGATTCCATCAGGACGAGGCAGGGTCCTATTGGTGTAAGCAGCCACCAGACAGCACTACCAGTTCCAGTCAAGGAGGCATACTCTGACTAGTATGGTTATAGGGGAGAGGACTTGAATTGATAATTTTGTACTGGGCTGAATCTTGCTTACATTAGAGCTCATAATATCTTGTATCTATATTTTACATTTTTAAACTTTCCATTATAAAATTTCTGAAATGATATTTCTAAATCTGTTGAACAGATACAAATATATTGCCCTTAGAAAGAATAGAAACACTGAACTTATAATTTTCTCTCCTTGTCTTTAGGTATTCGAACGATGTTCAAACAATAAACTAATGACTCTAAAAGTACCAAGTTCAGGAAGTCTTCACAGAGGAGATGTTCATCTTGGTTTGTGTGGATGAATGAATATGCGTAATAAAGAAACAAAGAGTAGTCTCAGGGGACAAAAATGGCTTAATAAAAACCAGGGAAGCAAGAATACACATGGCTTGATTACTTAGAGGACAGCTACCTTATCTGATAACTGGAATGAACTACTACATTTTCTAGGGAGAAAATTAGGGAGATTTAAGAACTGAAGATATGTTTATGCTGTATTATTTTTGGTGGGGCTGATCAACTGGGAAAACAAAATAAACTAGGAACATAATTCAGTGACCCACTAGATGGAGCCAGAGGCCCTTCTGAAAGGACTTCTCACCCCTCTGTTACCCACCCTCCTAAGCCCCCATAATATCTGGAGTGGAATTTGAGAATAAAATACAAACTCAAGGTTTTTAACACATAGTTAAAATAATTAAAATTTGAACCTAGTTATTACTAAGAATGATTTAGTCATAAGAGAGCTCATGCATTTTAATCGCACATATTAAATGCATTTATTAGTTCATATTAAGTGATGGGGAAAAAGCATACATTTATATTTGGTAAATTTATTCTTCCTTAAATATCTTAGGGAACCTGCAGATTAAGTTTTATTGACAGACTCATAATATTACTAAAATGAATTTTGCATTCTTATTTATTATATTCATTATTGTGAATGGTTTTTGAGTAACAGTCCAAAAATGATTGAGAGGTTTCAAAAATTACTAAATAATAGCTCATGGACTAAAGTGCCTGCTTAGGCATAGCACAGCAGCCCTGATTCGATCTCTGGCAGCCCCCCAGGGCAGGCTGAGATGGCGATTGAGACTGGGCGTGGTGGCGCACACCTGTAATCCCAGCATTTGAAAACAGATGAATCACTGCAAGTCCAATCTATGTCGTTAGACCCTGAAGGCCCTGTAGACCCTGTCACAAATACAGAAAAAGAAACCCTAATGAATTATCCTCTACAAAGTTCTTCATTAAAGAATAAAAGTAATATTGCTACTATGAAGGAACATATGATTTCACTAAATAAATATTTCCGAAGAATATATTTCAAACTTTGAGACACTGCATTACATTTTAATCATGGGAATGTTACTCTGTTCCTACTCAGTGCTTACTTCTTTATGCTGAACATTTTCATTTGCCTGGTGTTTGTTGTTTGATTTTTTTATTTGGCAAAGGGTCTCACCCTGCAGCTCAGACTCATAGTGGTCCTCCTGTTGTCAGCCTCTCCAGTGCTGAGATTATAGACGTAGGCTAACACACCTGTTCTCAGTGGACAGTGCAGGCACCCAGAGGTGGGCCAGTGCAGCTGAGCTATCTCGCTGGCTTTTTTTATGCTGAATTTTTTAAAAAACTAGTTATAAGTGTTGTCATTTATATTACAAAAATGTTATAAATAAGCTATCTATACTGTTTGTCTACAGAGGGTCAATAACAATATATAAATTTAAAATCAATTGTTATAAACTTACTACCATAAGATGTATTATTTGAACAAATGTAGAAAAAAAACAAGTGAAGTATAAGTTCAGGGGCTGTATATTGAGCAGTACTGAGCTTTGAAGAATGTTCCAGCCAAACCATAACATTCATGGTAGAACTTATGGATGAAAGCTTGTGAGTTAGTGATTGAGAGTTTGGTTATGAATAATGAGATTAAATAGGCTGGGACAATAAGGGACCTAAAGTAAATTTAAGGTGAATTAAAAATAAGTTGAAACATAAAAATATTATGCCTTAAAAAAAATAGGGCCCCGAAGAGGTAAAGTGCAAAAAGCAGCAATGGGAGGTAGAGACACGATAGGATGAAGCAGTTAGATTTGCTAGGCAGGTAAAATGAGTGTCAAAGTGGCCTGATTCACAAATTCGGACCCATTCTTATAATGTGGATTAGTAATACAAACTCTGTCAACTATTATAGTGATTAGGTTCTCAGATTAGGTTCTCATATTTATGTTTCCGTATATGAAGAAACTTGTATCGTATATTCTAAAGCATAAGTCCATGTTTGGACCTCAGCTATTTGCAGCTACAATGCAAAAATTAAGTGATGGAAAGAATGAGACAAATTCTCACAGTGAAAGTCAATCAGACTGGTTGAGAGAATTTCGCAAAGAAAAATGTTATGGTTTGCTACATATCATTGCATGGTAATGATTTTTAGACATATATCTCTATTATAAGCAATAATCTCAAACATGCAGCAGTTAGTTATCTCTAATACTTAATAATTCTAAACAACAAATTTTATCTTTCTGTCTTTCAACTTTTATTTATTTTTATTAATGCATGACCTTGTTGCATTAGGACTCCGGTCCTTGAGGCCGGATTCTTGAACATAACTCTGCATAATACTTCATACTTCTCTTGTTTTCAACTTCTATTCTCTTTTTGACTTCCTTCCATTTGACCTAAATTTATCTCCCTACCTCCTATTATCTATCTTTTGCTCTATCTTTATTATTTCTCATGTTGAAAAAATGCAGTATCTAAAAATGATTGTCTAATTTATTTAAATGTATTTATATATACATATATACACATACATGTGTATATATGTAAACATCCAGTATTTAAAATTGGTTGTCATATTTTACTAAATTGTATTGCTTTTAAAAAAGTAGTAGGGGCTAGGAAATAGCTCAGTGGTCTAAGTGCCTGCCTGGCAAGCACAAGGACCAGGGTTCAATCCCCAGCACCACATGCTTTGCAGCATTACCCAGGTTCCGCTGAGCTGCCAAGCAAAACTGGGAGTGGTGGTGCATGCCTGGAATCCCAGTGCTGGGGAGGCCGAGGCAGGACAATCACTATGAGTCAAGGCTGTGCAGCAAGACCCTCTACCAAATGCACAAATTTTAAACAAAGTTAATAAACATGTGCCTCCAGTCCTAGTTCTAAATTTAAGGAAAGCACATCAGCCAGAGGTTAAGCTCATTAGTACCACACTTAGCTGGCAAGCCCGAGTCCTGAGTTTTATGCCTGGTACATCTGCCCCTCACTCCCCCCCCCAAAAAAAGCAATTGAGAAGAACAATCAATATGTTCTCAAAAAATTCATATATATTTCTGCTCCAACAAGCTATAAAATTTTGTATATTGAAGACATTTAAGCTATATATGTGATAAAATAAATGATTAGAATACTTAACAAATGAAATTACCACTGAACAAATTGGTGAGCGTATTAATTACACTTTTGAAATTTAGAGCTCAAAAGAATTTCTTAATCTCACAGAATAAATGGTGTATGTTTCTATTTCTCTGAAGTTAATGTTTCCCTAATTAATAACTTAATCTCAGTATCATTGCCTTCAAGGTAATAATGTCTAAATATACTTAAAGTCTTCCATTCTAAAGGCATAGAAGGGGGTCCATGAAAAGTGACAGCAAAGAGAGAACCAAGAGTGAGCCTCCTAGCATCCACTTTATTTATTTAATTATTTATTTATTTATTTTTATGTGTGTATTTGGTACAGGATCTCATTATGCAGCTCAGACTCATAGTGACCCTCCTGTTTTCAGCCTCCCCCCACCAGTGCTGAGATTGAGGCTTGCGACATCAACCCAGAGTCTGATCCCAGCTCAGCACACCCTGGGGATGTGGCCCAAGAGGCAAGCAGTTCTGGGTATTGAACCCTGGTCCCTATGCTTGCCAAACGAAGAGTTTTATCCACTGAGTTATCTCACTGGCCCTCATCTACTATTTTATGATTACCTAAAACAAAATGTTGAAATTTTTATGCTCAGAATACTGTATGAAGAACTTGCATGTAATGAGAAGCAGGTTTGTTGTTACAAAATCAGTAGGGAATATTTTAGCAAGTTTTTTTTTTTTTTTTTTTTTTTTTTAACATACTGCTTTTATTAAGACAAATGTATTACAGCAAGTGGGATATTTAGGGTGTTTTTTTAATGCAAAGTCTTTATTTTGGAGGTGATTTCAGAAGCTAATAGTAGGGAAGGATACCACACACAACTCCACTAGTCCACCGTTAGAACCCTGGACCTTAGCTGCTCATAGTAATTCCTTTTTTGGTTTAACTACATAACCTGTCTATGGAGGAGTTCTGAAGGCCCCATTTTCTAAATAAAGATCAAGGGTCCGGGGCAGTATAATGGATATTAGTTACCTTCTGGCTTACAAGAACATATGTTTGTTTTTTCTGTCAACTTTAATTTCTTTAGACAGAACACTTTGCCCATGGTGTAGTCTTGAAGGGCCTGCCAACCACCTTTCCAGCGGTGCTAACGTAAGCCAGGCTCTTCCCACTGTCTCAAGGAACTGTGAATCTGGGGCAAAGCGATGAAAAGAGAAAAATCATTGCAGTCAACACCAATTGTGATTTGGTTAAATGTTTTTTCAACAAGAGGTTTTTAACATTTATGAAGTCAACTTACTGACATAGCTCATTTTCTGTTCTCTTTGAGAAATCCTAGATATACAATGGTATTTGCTTCACAAAAATACATGGGGTGATAGCTCAGTAGAATAAGCTCTTGCCTGGCAAGTGCAGGGTCCTAAATTCAATCCCCAGTACCACAGAAAGAAACAAAAAAAAATGATAAAAAAAGAATCATGCATGAGAAATAGAAACAAATTTCTTTTGGGAGGTGTGGAACTGGGGATTGAACTCAGGCCCTTGTGTTTGCCAGGCAGGTGCTTATTCTACTGAGCTATCTCCCCAGTCCCTAGAAACCAATTTAAAAAAATAGATTAAATTGTTTTCAAGTTGTGATCCCATTGTCTTGATACTACCTTTTAGTTCTCTATCACTTTTGATAGTTAATAGTTGACTTGTTCTGAAGGGTCAAGGAGATCTGATTAGTATGAATAGAGACAAACATTCATAAGTCTTCTTACATAAAAACAAAGACCTATGTTTAAGGGGGAAAAGTAAAGTTTCATCTAATTTTGGTTTTGATGTTAGAACATTTTACCTGTAATTCAAACAGTCAAACTGAAGCCAGAAATATGTTCAAAGCTCATTCATAGAAATCTTCCCAAGCACTATGTACATCGTTCAGGTATGGAAAATGTTTCCAATATTTAGTTGTGCTCAGTGATTTTAATATTAGAAAGAACATTTTATTAGCATTAGTAAATAATTAATTTAAACATGCAGTAAGCTTATTAAAAGTTTCATTTAATGTTCTTTTAAAATTTTTCATAATTATGTGTATTTCACCTTTTAGTATGACAATTAAAAAGAACATATTGTTAGATATCATAGATAAAATAGTGAGGATTATTTGAAGTACAAAAAATAAATTCAGGTTTTTTATTTTAAAATAAAATATCTTTAGTATCACTTAGTTATTAGAAACTAACAGGGCCAGGGCATATAGCCCAGTGGCACAGCACCTGCTTAGCAAGCACAAGCTCAGTTTGTATTTGATTCCCAATGTCAAAAGAAAAAGAAGCTAATACATACAAAACTCATGACAATTTGTAAAAAGATGTTTCCATGATTATCTGATAAAAATTTTAAATTTTTACTTTAAAAAAATATATTAGAGGGATGCAGCTTTACTGAAAACACAATTTATATTTAAATAATGGAATAAAAATTGTTTAAAGTTTTGAAAAAAGTATCATCTTTCCATAAGGAAGTGTTGTAGCAAAGGCAAATAATAAAATAACTGTATCACTTCCCTTAGACTTTTATAAAGCCCTGCAAGAATGAATGGTGATTCTTCCTTTTTGTTTCCCTCAAATGCATCAAGTGTGTCAGTTTCCGTGTCAGCGCAGTACTTCACTGTGTGTAAGCAGTACAGCTTCTTTTTCTGTTCATCAGTTGATGGGCGTAGAGGCCACTTCCAGGCTTTATCTGTTGTTGTCCTGCTGACTGTATGGGTGCGACTGTGCTACTGTGATAGAACGCCTTGAAGTCTTTCAGGAAGATTCCAAAGACGAGGAAACCCAGAGTATAAATAAGGAGCAAAATAAAAAAAAAAAAGACAGATAATAGGAAATAGGTAAGGAGATCTGCTTTTCAAATGGGAAGGAGATCAAGAGCTGGCAGAAGATGGCAGGAATGTGAAGGGAAAGGGAGGAGAAAAGATGAGATCTGGAAGCTCATGTACCAGCTCCCCTAGAGAATGGAGTCCTGTAAGGCACACATGGACAAATGAAAATAAAAACTGAAAAAGGTACCTTAAATTCCCTCAAAATTCTAGGTCCCATGCCATAGAACTTTAAAAGTTATCATAATTAACACTATATACCTTTTACAGGAATGCAACAAATTATGATTTGTTTGGAAATTACCAGTGTTGCCACTTTAATACCTATAATGGACTTTTAAAAATGTATTTAGTACAGGGTCTACAGGGTCTCACTACACAGATCAGACTCTTAGTGATCCTTCTGTTTTCAGCCTCCCAAGCGTGGGGTTCCAGGCACACTCCACCAAGCCCAGTCTCAATCTGTGTCAGTGCAAGCTGTGGGTTGAGCCATCACCCTTAATGGACTTTGTGAAGTGTATAATGCTGTACACTTTAAGAACTGAATTAATAATGAATTTATCATAAAGACAATGTATTTCTGCAATGAGTCATGTGACCTTTATG